>NW_026889570.1:0-13027 GCF_032173495.1 Musca vetustissima
ATTGTTGCCATTGTCATACTATTCAACTACTCGTTCGAATATATCTTAATTGTACAATGCAATATTTTCTCTTCATTAAACACGACACGAGTTTTATATGAAATTTATATATTTTTTAAGCCCCCCATGGATAAAATATTTTATTGGTTTTGTTTTATTCATTTTTTTTTTCAAACAAATCAATTTCAACTGAATTCAATCTATTGAGCACCATAACACAAGGGTGGGGTATACCCCCTTCAATCACATGTGTCCTTTAATATTTGAAACAATATATATTCCGATATTTTTATTTCCATTTCTATGGAATGGAATTTTATTAATTCATCGAATGCAACGAGGATTTAGTGACAGCTGATGGCTATTCCGGAATAAAAAAAAGTATTGGTTTAGGGATATATGTATAACACAATATTTGTAACCAGCCAGTAATTGAGAGAGAAATAACAGCGAATAAAATAAAAAAGGATTAGTGTTGGACAAAACAACGTTTTATATCCCATACTGAAAACTAAAAAAAAAATTAACTTGAAAAATATTATTTTTAATCCACGCCTAGTTTGGACCTTCAAAAAATATTCTTTTAAATCCACGCCTAGTTTAGACCTCCAAAAAATATTCTTTTCAATCCACGCCTTGTTTTCGCCCTTCCAAAAATATTCTTTTAAAAATCCACGCCTTGTTTTCGCCCTTACAAAAATATTCTTTTAAATCCACGCCTAGTTTGGACCTTCCAAAAATATTCTTTTAAATCCACGCCTAATTTGGACCTTCCAAAAATATTCTTTTAAATCCACGCCTTGTTTTTGCCCTTCCAAAAATATGCTTTTAAATCCACGCCTTGTTTGTGCCCTTCCAAAAATATGCTTTTAAATCCACGCCTAGTTTGGACCTTTAAAAAATATTCTTTTAAAAATCCACGCCTTGTTTTCGCCCTTCCAAAAAGTATTCTTTTATAAATCCACGCCTTGGTGGGTCCTTGAAAAATAAGCTTTAAAGAAAATATACCTTGTTTGGTCATAGAAGAAATATCGTTGTTAAAGAAATATTTTTAAATTTCGGATTTATGATTTATTCGGAAACTACCTTGAACTTGTTTTCATAAAAATTCTCTGATTTTCGCAGCATAAAACAATTTTAACCGCCATAACCTACCACAAGCAATCATCACTTCGTCCTGTGAAACCATGAGCCTCATAGTGTTGGTGGTGGCTACAAGAATATGTATTCATATACCGAGTGTTTGTCAATGGCCTGGTTTATGACACTATCCCCTCAACTTTGAAAGGAATTTTTGTACCGGCGGTTCCTCAACTCCGACAACAGAATATAAAATCAAGTCAGGTTGTATTTTTTGCTGCTTTTTTGTGTTTTTTTATGACCAAGAGGATGGTCAGTCGGTTTGGTTTATTTGTGTGTATATCTGTCAGATAATGTCTGGTTGCGTTCTCCCTGATGCGTTACAGGCCATTTCATAAAATGCACTTCAGCAAATGTCTGGACCGGCGAATGAGATCTGTGGCATAGTCTCCTTAAATGCATATGAATGTTTTAGTCCATCTTTTTTTCACGCCACCGCATAAAAGATGCGAATAGTGTAGGTCAGTGTTATGCTGACCAGATAGTCATAGCCAGCCATAGCTCATGGTGTTTTAAGCTGGCGGCCTGGCGTTTTCGTAGTCATGTTTTATTATTTTTTAAAACGTTTAATCGTTTATTTGTTCAGCGAGGGGTCAAAGGCGGTGGGCTCGTAAAAAGGATATAGGGGAGGAACGGACAGAAATCCCCATCCCCCCTTTTTTATGGATGGGAAGGGAAGGGGAACAAGTTCCGACATAGTACAACTGATGACCATGTTGCATGTTTGGTGTATGTCACAACGTATATGTACTCCTATAATGGGCCCTGGTCGTTTTGTTTGCCCAGGCTTGCCTTGGCTTGGTTTGGGAAATAAGCGATTTATGGCCGGATTTGTGGCTTATTTCGCTTGTTGCCTTTCATAGCTTGGCATGACTGGCGTCCTGCATGGTCAAAAAAGAAAAAAAAATCCCACAACACAAAACGGCGAATTTGTTTTTGTTAGCCCCCGTTTAATGTTTTGACCATCATCATCATCAACCGAGAGACAGAGAAGTGTATGTTTTTATTTTTTTTCCGTTGTGTGGCAAGTGTATGCGAGTATATATGTCCGTATGTGTGGTTGTAAAAGATTTAACATGTTGCTTTATCTGTTGATTGTTTTTGGCCACATTTGGTTGGAAATTCTTTTAAATGTGTGTTGTATTGCGGGAAGCATTACAGCAGCATATAAACAGACACACACACAGAGACACCCAGCAAGGCAACAGCTACTCCATTCAAACGCATTGAAATAAAAGTCCTCCTTTTTTGTTGGAATTACATTTCTCTGTGTCCCGTTGCTTTTTTGAATAAAATATTCATAAAAAAAGAATGGAACTGTCTACTGAAAATTTGTTGTTATTTGTATATGAGAACACATACATAAATGAAAATTATGTACGAATTTTTATGGGATCCATTACTTAGCGCCCAAAAAGGCATTTTAAACAAGAGACTAAAAGGACTGAAGAGTTATGTTAACCTCTTAGCCGAAATGTTGAAATAAAAAAAAAAACAAACATATGTTATCCATTTACATTTATTTAAATATCATATTTTTATCTAATGTCCTTGACCATTGATTCACAATGTGTGTTTTAATATCTTTACATTATAAGGTTTAATTTTAATTTCATTGTTATTTTTGTTTGGAACAGATTTGAATTTAATACAACACAAGAAAATATCACTTTCATAATCTCATTTGTTACACCTCAAAAATGTATCTGAAATCCAGATATATGACATTAAAATGCCAAACCAACTTGTTGTTGTTATTTTTGGTACACATATTGTCATATATAAAATAATCACTTCTTGTGTATTAGTATGCACCTTGTGGATTATAGAAAGACCCGAATTTGAATAATTTCCAAAAATGCCATATGCCATTAATGCGCATCCGATTTCGGTGTGCACCCTAAAAAATTACATCGATCTATATATATATATATATATATATTTCAATGCGGTCCATTAAGAACCATGGATACCCAGCACAATCTATTTTTGAGATAAATTGAGTACATCTCCCATTCTAAAAAGTTCAAAATCCTTATAAGGTCATTTATTGAAACGGAAATGATCCACAGAAAATCCAATTAAATTGGCCAAATTTCGTGTTTTTGGAAGGCCAGTTCCCGCCATTCTAGCAGATGGATTTTCCCGAAGAAGATCTTATATCATCCGAAACGTAAAAAACCTTACTGATCTAAAAATTTGGCCCGAAAAATAGTTTTTTTTAGAAATTTGATCGCACAATTTTTTTACCTTTGCATGAGTATTACTCTGAAGCTGTGCATGCTACATACACAAAATATTTATCAAATAACTCAGATTCGCGACTATAATAATCATATAATCGATTATCAGAAATCCGTGATTGAGCATTGAAACTAGAAGTAAAATTAAAAAAGCCGACCAAATCGAGCTTCAAAATTTCAGCATCATTTAAAGGTAGATGCAGTTAACATTTTGAAGAATGATACATAGGAGACGTAGTCCCCATTTTATAGGATTCTAGTTTTACTTGTAAATGAGTGGCTTAGCCACAAATCGATAGAGAACATAAAAAACTGGTTCGCCCCAACCTGTTTTTACACATTTTTCACATTAAAGTAGACACAGCTTCCACCCAAATAACGTTTGGAGGTCAATATCATGAAAAGTTTGCAACGACAGATCAATTAACCCAAAACTACTAACTTTTTGCATACGCTTAAGTAATTCCCGAGTTATAAAGGGGTGAACCTCCGCTTCAGCTATGTTAAAAAATTGGCAATATTGTCCATATATAATTTGGTATAGTCCCCATTTCATAAAAGG
Organism: Musca vetustissima; assembly: GCF_032173495.1. Classification (NCBI taxonomy): domain Eukaryota; kingdom Metazoa; phylum Arthropoda; class Insecta; order Diptera; family Muscidae; genus Musca; species Musca vetustissima. The sequence continues at coordinate 3,946 of NW_026889570.1, forward strand.
GACCTTGAAGGTACAGTATTTTCGATTACAGGTTAATAGTTGGTAAAAAGATTTCTTTGCGGAAAGTTTTTCAATATAAGTCTATATGCCTTACTTTAGATATTTTAGTTGTCCTTGCAGAAAATTATCGATATTGACCCACGTTTTAACATATAATATTCGTCATATTGAAAGTGTTACCTGCATTTTTGAGTCCTCTCCGCATCTCAATTAAGAGTGTTGGGAAAGAAATTTAATTTCTAGGGACTCGATTAAGTGGGTCACCTGAAAAACTTTCAATCAATCTACTATTGGCGAGAGACTTTTAACTATCATCCAATAAAAGTCTCCCTATAGGATGCACTAACAGTTCTATAAGTTCTCCTATTTCCAGTCCAGCTCTAATTCTCTCAAACTCCAGTCGAACAAAATTTTCAATAATATGGTCTAGATTTCTAATATCTGCTCTCAGCCGACGCCAAAATCGTCCAACATTTATGCGATTGACGTTATGAAATTCGTGTCCTTAATGTATCCCTAAATCAACCGTTAATATTTGAATTTGAATTTCCCTGTGATTAAAGAGACAACAATTTTCGACTGACAACGAGAAAGTGTACTACGTGTATGCTTAAAGAACCCCATTTCTATCTTGAAATTGCACATAAGCACAATCATATTTTTGATTACATTAATCGGTCTGGAAAATTCCTCCTACCTTGAAGAATATTGACCCCTTAACACTGTAGTGTTACGCAACCTGGTGTCTATCAGTGTTTAATTGTTTGCATCGACTGTATACGAATAGAGCTTGGTTATGCTTATGTTATCCTATGTTATGTTCTCATTTTTCTCTGCATTCCGACATTTTAAAAGAAAAACACCATAAAAATCTATTAGGTAAAAAATATATATAATCCGCATAATATATAAGTCTTCAAGTTGTCGTGAGAGACTCCAAGTTATGCTTTGGCAGACTTCATTATTTATATCACCTAATACATGTCTGTATTATGGTTGCCAGAATTGTGTTTGTGGTGGTGAGCAGGGTTATTCCTCTCCAGTTGTAATTAACGTCCATGTTGCTATTTTTGGGTAACTTCGAAACGATGTCACTCTTCCACGTGGAAGATAGCCTTTCTTCCTCGCAAGGGGATATGGTGTGGGGTCTAAGTGAATTTGCTGCGGTTCTTTCAGTTTGAGCTTCCGCAGCGAAACCATCTCTCCTTCTGCAATGACATATTATTCAAATATTTTACTATGAGATTAAATGATTAACGGATTTTATGTCTAAAAGTGGGTCCTGAATGAGTATGTTGAGGATATTTCACAAATAGTAAACAAATTTTATTTGACCAATGTGACGTATAATTAATATACTAACTGTTACGTATACGACTGCCTAATTCAAAGCCCATTATATATTCTTTTTTTCAGAGAACCTATCCTATACAGGGATGGAAAATTCAGTACAATAGTACTTTTTTCAGTACCTTTTTACCCAGAAAAGTACCGTAGTACCCCCGTGACCATTTCAGTACCAGTCCAATCCTTCATTAAACCATGATATATATATATATATATATATATATATTTGGATTAGGATTTTTATGGATTTGACCGACAAAAGTATGCAGATAAAGATATTGATGTGATTGTAATATTCCTCTTGAAAAAATTAACAGGTTTACGAATGATAACTTTTCAGTTATGATTAAAATTACAAACATTAATTAAGTTAATGAGTTCCATTTTTTTTTTAAATGGTATCTTACAAACATACTCAATTTGGCATACTCTGTTCTATGTCATGAGGTAGGCAAATTGATGACGTAGTCGTGATTACTTCAATAATTTCAAGAGCACTTTGGAACTGAAATTCATGTTAGTTTGGGGTATATTGGCTATCGAGAAAGAAGTAGTGAAACTAAAATTAGTCAATACATATTCAAATACAATCGAAAGAAGCAATAATTCTCATATTATTACCATCAGAAAGATCCACTAAGTGATATCTTGAAAATCGATCGTTATGAAACTGAATAAAATGTTTTTTTTTTGTATTTTCTTGAAAATAATACTCTTTTATTAAAAAAAGTACTCTTTTGGTACCTTTTCACAATTTTCATTTTCCATCCCTGATCCTATATCCAAATGAAAATTTTATTCAGAGAGAGAGAGAGGCAGAGAGAGTCGAATTATATTTCAAACAGGTAATTATAAAGCAGTGTTGGGCAAAATTAAATTGTGAGCAAGTGTGTGCGAGCGTAACTGAGAATTCACCATTAAAAGCGACTGACGCAAAGAGAAAGAAAGAGAAAATGTGTTTACCCATCGACCCTCAGTTACGGTAGCGTATATGGGTGAGCATGCCTGTTATAAAGCGTTTTTTATTGTAATACACATTTAGAAATGGATACAAATTTTAGTATAAGAAGTGTACACTTTCTTCTGGCGTATATGGCCATTCCGGCAGGGTCGATTTTCTTTCATTAATTGTATTTAAATATGGCTCCACTATGCGACGGTGACCTGATCACTGAAGACGTATTCGTTTAAAAAATGCACCCCTTGTACCGATCCTTGAAAAAATATTAATTTAAAAAAAGCCACGCCTTGTCCTGATTCTTGAAAAACATTCCTTTAAAAATCCACGCTTTACCCTGATACTTAAAAAAATGCTCCTTTCAAAATCCACGCCTTGTCCTGATGCTTGAAAAATTAGTTCTTAATAAATCCACTCCCTGCAAAATATTCGTTACAAAAATCTACGCCTGTTTCATCCTTAAAAATATTTTTTTTAATACTTTGCTCCTTGTGCATGTCCGGAAAAATATTTTCAAGTCCTTGTTTTGTCCTTGAAAAAAAAAATACCTAACTTCTCGTTTGTGTTCTTTAAAAATATAGGTCCTTCAGCTTTTTTCAACCGAACTGGAGTTGATATTTTTGACAATGGACGGTGAAAAAAGTTCGGACCGACTGAACTTACTACATTTTTATTTGTTGAAAATCTTTTCTACGTACTAAATTTATTTATCAAAGCTATTTATTTTGTATTTACCACCACAACAAAATCCGATAATAATCAAAGGATTCAGATAATAGCAAAATGAAACTTCCCACAATAAGTGGGTGCATTATTGCTTATTTATATTGTATACTTGTACGAACTTCGTAAAACTAAAACATCTACTTATGTTCATCTTAATCAATGTTCAGACGAGAACGTGTCATAAAACTTCGTTCGCAAACTACAAAAAAAAAACTAAGTTAAGTTAATTAAAGAAGTTTCTTTGTTTGGGATATGAAGTTTGTTTTTTTGCAGCACATTATTTCGGATCGTCACGGATGTAGTTTCTACAGACAAAAATCCAGACTGATTTGGTTGTAATCTGATGGGGAGTGATAAGGAAAATTAACTAAATTGCAAACACACCAAACAAAAACAAAGGTGATGAGTGGCATATTTCTCCGCTATGAAGAACACTCACTAAAGGCAAAAAACCCAATATGAAATGATGACCACTCTGATTATGATGAAAATTGCAAGTGACTTGGCTAACCTATGTCCCAAAGGGACTATAAAATCTTGCATAAAACAGATAAGACAATAGGCATATTGAAAGATGGTGATGATGATGGTAATAATGTCAAAACTAGCCAACATATCTGATGATTTTTGGATCATAAACACTCACACACTTGCAGACAGACAGCCGACTCAGACTCACGTGTAAACGACATGTGCAACATGTCCTCACATCTTCGCCACAATATGGCTGCTAGGCGAATTTGAAACATCGTCCGACATTGTTAAACGGTGATGTAAATAAAGATGATGTCTCGAGTCATAAATGTTTATCGCCTTGTGAGTGTGTGTGTGTGTGTGTAAGTATGTGTGAGTGCTTTGTTATGTCTATGATTTCGAATGTATCCATCTTGACCATCGATACAATACAAAAGAGAGATTATAAATTTAATGGGACTACTATTTGCTGATGTTGTGGCGAAGGACGGTACGTTTGACGTGTATGTCTGAAATGAATAGCACGGCGACCAACCATGGACAGATTGGTCATCTCAGAATGCTTTTGTCTTTCTAAATACAGCTATTTAGGTGAAGTGATGGAAATGGTTTAATGGGAGGACTGTGGTTTTAACAGAAACTCTAAAATTATTTTTTAAGGAGATAAATACAACTTTAAAGAAATCTAGGCACCCAAAGTAAATGAAACAAGCCTTTAGAAGCATACCGCGTGGGAGAAAAAATAAGCCATCTTAAAACGAGTTTCTGAAACCATTCAGAAACCTTGCCATCTAAGGAATAACTGAAACCATTCAGAAACCTTGCCATCTAAGGAATAACTGAAACCATTCAGAATATATGAAATCTAAAAAGGAATATCTGAAAACTTTCAGATACCTCCATCTAAAAAGGAAACTATGAAACAATGTTAAAAGGAAAACCCACGCCTAATCAATAAGGACCATTGCCTATTAAGGAACCACGCCTTGTGGATAAGGTCCCTAGCCTTTTAAGGAACCACGCCTTGTGGATAAGGGCCATAGCCTATTAAGGAACCACGCCTTGTGGATAAGGTCCCTAGCCTTTTAAGGAACCACGCCTTGTGGGTAAGGACCATAGCCTATTAAGGAACCACGCCTTGTGGATAAGGTCCCTAGCCTTTTAAGGAATCACGCCTTGTGGATAAGGACCATAGCCTATTAAGGAACCACGCGTTGTGGATAAGGTCCCTAGCCTTTTAAGGAACCACGCCTTGTGGATAAGGACCATAGCCTATTAAGGAACCACGCCTTGTGGATAAGGTCCCTAGCCTTTTAAGGAACCACGCCTTGTGGATAAGGACCATAGCCTATTAAGGAACCACGCCTTGTGGATAAGGTCCCTAGCCTTTTAAGGAACCACGCCTTGTGGATAAGGACCATAGCTTATTAAGGAACCACGCCTTGTGGATAAGGTCCCTAGCCTTTTAAGGAACCACGCCTTGTGGATAAGGACCATAGCCTATTAAGGAACCACGCCTTGTGGATAAGGTCCCTAGCCTTTTAAGGAACCACGCCTTGTGGATAAGGACCATAGCCTATTAAGGAACCACGCCTTGTGGATAAGGTCCCTAGCCTTTTAAGGAACCACGCCTTGTGGATAAGGACCATAGCCTATTAAGGAACCACGCCTTGTGGATAAGGTCCCAAGCCTTTTAATGAACCACGCCTTGTGGATAAGGTCCCTAGCCTTTTAAGGAACCACGCCTTGTGGATAAGGACCATAGCCTTTTAAGAAACCACGCCTTGTGGATAAGGTCCCTAGCCTTTTAAGGAACCACGCCTTGTGGATAAGGACCATAGCCAATTAAGGAACCACGCCTTGTGGATAAGTTCCCAAGCCTTTTAATGAACCACGCCTTGTGGATAAGGTCCCTAGCCTTTTAAGGAACCACGCCTTGTGGATAAGGACCATAGCCTTTTAAGAAACCACGCCTTGTGGATGAGGACCATAGTCTTTTAAGGAACCACGCCTTGTGGTTAAGGACCATGGTCTTTTAAGGAACCACGCCTTGTGGTTAAGGACCATAGTCTTGTAAGAAACCTCACCTTGTGTACAAGGACCATAGCTTTTTAAAGAACCATGCCTTGTGTATAAGGACCCTACCATTTTAAGAAACCACGCCTTATGTATAAGGACCCTAGCCTTTTAAGGAACCACGCCTTATGGATAAGGACCCTAGCCTTTTAAGAAACCACGCCTTGTGGATAAGGACCCCAGCCTTTTAAGGAATCACTCCTTGTGGATAAAGACCATAGCCTTTTAAGGAATCACGCCCTGTGGATAAGGACCCTAGTCTTTTAAGTAACCACGCCTTGTGAATAAGGACCATAGCCTTTTGAAGAACCACGCCTTTTGGAGAAGAAACCTAGCCTTTTAAGAAATTACGCTTTGTGGAGAAGGACCCTAGCGCCTTCGAAAGGACCATCTAAGAAACCGCTCCTTCTAAAGGACCTTCTAAGAAACCATGCCTACTAAAGGATCATCTAAGAAACCATGCCTTCTAAAGGACCTTCTAAGAAACCATGCCTTCGAAGAAACCACGCATTTTAATGGACTTTTTAAAAAACCTAAAGGACCTTCTAAAAAACTATGCCTTCTAAAGGACCTTCTGAAAAGCCATGCCTTCTGAAGGACTTTCTAAGAAACGAAGACTACTAAATGACCTTCTAGAAAAACTCGACTTCTAAATGTCCTTCTTAAAAACCACACATTCTGAGGGACCCCGTAAAGATACCACACATTCCAAAGGACCTTTTTAAAAACCACGTCTTCTAAACGACCACTTGAGAAACCGCTCCTTCTAAAGGAAATTTTAACCACTGTCCCAACATTAGATAATTTTGTGAAATTTGACAAACACAGAAGACTAAGGACAATATTGTCCATGGCAAACAATTGAACTACTGGCATTGTCCAAATTTGATCTCGGGAATGAGTATCAACAAATATGCCTGGCTTGATGATGGCTGTTTATTCAATTGATGTCAATACAAAAGGATATTGGTTATTTAGTTTGGGCGATGTCATCACTGGTTTTATAACACAAACATAAATGCAATAAGGACACGAAGGAGTTGACAAAGGAAATGAAAACAATAGAGTAGAAAGAAAGAAAACGGAATAAGTAGGGGAAATTTATCCTGTTCTCAAACAACAAAATATGTTATTGTTCATGACCATCAATAACACCCGAAACCCCTTTGAGTGATGCACTTCCGTTTCGCCTCAATCTAAGTCTATATTTTTCCAAAACCGTTTATTTATTTGTTTGCTTTCGCTTTGTAACCATCCCCTCTCTCTCTTTTCGCCCTCTATTTCATTCGAGAATTCGTCAATATGATGGCACTGTCGGCCAACACAGTGGTCGTTTTGTTTACATATTCTGTGGTCTTCGATGTGGTCCTTTAGTCATTCAATTCACTTGAAGGAGGGAGTGAGAGGGAAAGGAGCAGAATAGTGTGTGTGCATCCCTATGGCATTGCCGGGCATGCAATAGGGGGGCAGGCGGCCAGGCATTCGGGACGACATTGTAACATTCAATATTGGGCAACTCATTTTTGTGGTTTCGACAGTTTGGTCTTTTGTTAACCACAAGTGTGTTCATAGAGAATGACTATTGGATGCCGCCAAAGCCTCCGGGCCATTTTGTGCAATCACTCTACTCCATAAAACTAAATTCCTTTCGATAATGAAAAATTCTTTAGTTTTGCAATAAATTGCAGATGTTATTAAAGAAAATGCCGTTGTAATATTTTCGGGGTGTTATAAGGGCACGGTAATTAAAAAATATCACTAATAAAAATTAAATAGATAGAAAGGGAAAATATAAAATTCCGGTTGGCATTATTTTCGGAATCCCACAAAATACCAGGTGTAAGTGGGCGTTGGTTGAAACTAAGGATAATTCTTATCCTTCTTATCTTATTTTTTATGCCAACTTTACTCCACCTTCGAGTTTACGTAACGACGGACGGACATTTGTAAATCGACTCCCTTCATATTAGAATTAACACGTATCAATGATGTACCCTTTGTGAGGTTGATACCAGGTGAAGTGGGTGAATATTGTCCATCCTCGCATTTCTGCATGAAAGCGATATTTATGTTAAAAATTTCAGGGTATCCGACAAATCTTCAAAATTATACCCTCTGCCTTATGGCTAATGAGGGTATATACATTTTGATAAGGCAAAATTGTGGCTCAACGAAATCTCTTCGGTGGGAAAATGCGGCTAATGTCTTGAAAATGCGTGAACTTTATATGGAGGCTATGACAAAACAAGGACCAGATGTTTTTTACCCTCTAATTACTCGGAATAACAAATTGCAGCTGTTTCGTTGGGAAAACCTTTAATCCTTAAAAAATTTAAAAGTGTGTCAGAACAAAACCGAAAATGTCACACCACCAGGCTTTCGGTGAACAATATGTCTAAAACATTTAAAATGCAATAAACGGGGCGGGACCTTTATGTGAAAACATGGACCTATATCAAAAATGGTTTGGAAAGGTGTTTTCCACATTCTAAGAATAAGGAGTGCCAAACTACAGACACTTCTTTGCGGAAATACGTCTGAAACTTTTAAAATACCGAAAAAGGGGACCAATATCGGTAATATACTGCAATGTCAGGTTTATCCTGTAGGAACCTGAAATGTCAAATTCTAGGCCGGAAAATGGAGCGCCACCTTCATAAAATGGATATGTCAAAGCATTGAGCTTTATCAAAAATAGTGCAAAAAGTTTTACACACTTCATGAAGTCTGCATACCAAATTACAGCCACGTATGTAGAAAAATGCGTCTAACATTTTCAAAAGACAAAAAATGAAGCGGGATTTATATATATATACATCGACATAGTCAGTCGTATTGAGCTGCTGCGACTACGATGGCTAGGCCATGTTGTGCGAATGAATGAGAATGCCCCAGGCATATAAAAGCGAGCCCACTGAGGATTCCCTTAGAAAGGGGAAGGCCTCGAATCAGATGGAAAGACCAAGTAGAATACAACATCTTTGAACGTGGTCTTTGATGGAGATACGCACAAGACCGACGCGCTTGGAAATCTTTTTCAAGCTCAGCTTATGGAACAACCGGTCTGTAACAAGCCAGTTAAGTAAGTAAGAATCCGGAATGTCAAATTACAGTCTCTACGGTGAAACACCTTAAAATATCGAAATAGATCGAGACCTTTATGTAGGGGATATGTCAAAATATGGACACATAATATTTCCAAAACCCCGGAATGCCGAGGCAACTTGTATTCAGATAAGACCTTTAATACACCGAAAATGTGGGCAGGATCAGCTATGTCAACATATGGACCCCTATTGAAAATCCTCTGCGAATGTGTTTTTACCCTCCAACAACCCTCAATGCCAAATAAAAACCTTCATAATATTAAACCAGTGATATGATATGATACCTTACACAACTTCCACGAAAATCTAACTTTCTGTGGTTCAATATTCTGAGCTTCAACAATATTTCGCGTTAATTGCACTCTCTTGACAGACTAGAGTTCAACAGCACCTC
>NW_026889571.1:0-12894 GCF_032173495.1 Musca vetustissima
TACATTTATTGGTAGAGTTTACGTATTGCTATAAAAATCAAAAAAATCGGTTTAAAAATGGATGACTTATACACATATAGATTCTATGCATGTCTTGCTAAAGGAACTAGGGTATATCTACTTTCATTTTGCCTGTTACAAACATAACAGTTTGTAACAGGAAACAAAATAGACCCATAGTTCCTTTAGATAATATGTCATCCATTTTTTCAACCACTGTAACTCAGCCAATATCTTGTTTGAAAGGGAAAATTCTACTCTTCGAAAGAGAAAAAGAATAATATAAATCCGTAATAAAGTAAATAAGTTATTCGCGTTTCAAATTGAAAATATATAAGACCGCGTTTTTCTCTACGTTTACCGTTATAAAACTAATTTTCGAAGTGATCCAGAAAAACCAAAGGTATTTTTGTGTTACTGGGACTCCAACTGAACAGAATTGGTTCATTAGAACCCCTGAATAATTGTTTTTTCTTGTTTTGTAGCACAGTGTAATTAATAAAATATATAATAAATCCACATGCATTTTTTGAATGTAATATTAACGGCCATAATCACGGATTTTTTAAATATTTTATTAAGATGGATTTATTAAGACCTAATAGCTTGGATTCTTTAACATAACTTATTGAGACTTATAAGCGTGGATTTTTGTTAATAATTTATTGAAGCCTATAATCGTGGATTTTTCTAAATAATATTTTATATTGAAGGTCATAAGCGTAATTTTTATACCCTTCACCACACTGTGATACAAGGTATTATGTCTTTGTGCATATGTTTGTAACAGGCAAAAGGAAACGAGATATACCCTTTTGAGAATATACATAAGATCACATTTTAAGTCGTCTGTCCATGTTTACTTTTAAAAGCAGTAAAGGTCGCATTTTTGATTCGAATTGGTTCAAATTTTGCACAACACATCTATTTGGCCCAAGGACGAACCCTATTAAAATTGGGAAAATCGGTTTCGATTTAAATATATATTTTCGTCCGATTAAGTTAAGAACGATGTGTGTTAAATTTCGTGTAAATCGGTTCAGATGTCGATATAGCTCCCATAGTTATGTTCGTCCGATTTAAGGTAAATGGTTAACTAAAGTCCCTACATATTATTCGATTTGCACAACATTTTGCATATCACACTGAATTGAGTCTGGAATGATGACTGCCAAGTTTCGTAAAAATCGGTTCAATTTTATATATAGCTCCCATATAAATTTTCGTCCGACTGAATGTAAATGGTGCACCAAAGCCCCTAGATTTCCTTCGATTTGCACGAAATTTGGCATTGAATTAAGTCTCGAATGATGTATGCTAAGTTTCGTGAAAATCGGTTCAGATTTCGATATAGCTCCCTTATATATTTTCGTTCGATTTTATGTAAATGGTGCACCCTATATATCGTTGGGACCAAAGTCCCTATATATCCTTCGATTTGCACGAAATTTGGCATAGCGTACTGAATTGAGTCTAAAATGATGAGTGGCGAGTTTCGGGAAAATCGGGTCAGATTTCGATAAAGCTCCCACATATGCATATATATTCGTCCGATTTTACATAAATGGTGCACCAAACTCCTACTGTTTGTCTGATTACCGCGAAATTTTGCACAAGGTATCAATTGAGACGCCTGATTGAAATTAAATTTTTAACAGTGCGGCGTACTGAATAGCGTGTATCAATTTTGTTATAAATCGTTTGCCATAAATTTGCCCATCAGTTACGGACGTCTCTAAATCTGCCGAATGAATTCAAATTTGGCATAGGTTGCAGAAGGACATGAGTATGTTCCTTCCAGGGAACAATTTTAAGGATACATATGTACAACATACCCAAAGTGGTGAAGGGTATCATATAGTCGGCCCAGTCCGACTTTACTACTTTCCTTACTGGTTTTAAATAATATTGGAAGCGTGGATTTTCAAAATTAATCAATTAAGACTGATAAGCGTCAATTTCGAAAATACGTTTGTTTTAAAATATTTTATTAACGACCATATGCGTGTATTTTTTTAAAAACATATGCCGAGAAATACGTGAGAAATATATGATTGAAATTCTAAAAATATCTAATAGTGGGGCTACCATTATATGGGGGCTATAATAAAAATATTACAGCCAATTCGGTTGGATAACGTCTCTAAAATGTCCGAAATACCAAATATAACTGGGTTGCCGTTATAGGGGGAAGGGGTCAATAATAACTTGGGTCAATATTAATATTACCAAAAATATTGATATTGACCCAAGTTTCAGTAGCCACCGTTATATGGGGGCTACTCTGAAAATGCGGTCAATATTAATATTTCTGTTACGATTGTTTGCTATTCAATGACAACCTAAAATGCCGAATTAGAACTAAGTCAGGTAAGAAACGTGTCCAAAATCCCCAAAATACTGAATATTGGAGGATAACGTTATATGGGGGCTGCACCAAAACGGTCCGACATATACAATTTGCAATACCAAACATCCTAGGAGTGCTTGCAATGTCTATGCAAAATTTCAGAGTTCTATCTTAAATATTGCGATCTCTATCGTGATTTCAACTGACGACAATGCGCAAATCGCCATAGAATTTTATGAATGACAAATTTAATATGCACAGATGTATGTATATTGTGCACCACATATCAAACGTTTGTTCGATGGAGACGAGATTTAGATGAACCTTACCACAATGTATTATATTAAGCTTAGAATGACGTGCATTTAGTTTTGTTTATAGAAATGGAGTAAAATATTTTAGACAGCTATAAATATTTTCGTCCGATTTTATGGAATTTAGCACCTATTACCAATAATGCACGTATTGACAATTGATTGATCAGCACTATGGATGTTCCAATTGATTTAGGTATATTAAGAACTATTAAAAATATATATATATATATATATATATTTTTTTTTTCTGAAATAAAATTTTAAAAATGTATCAATTAATACAGACATGTCATACAAGACCAATATATCACAATCCATTAAGGTCAACTGTGGTCGGGAAATAATTTCTCGATGTTGTTTTGTATGTTTTATTTTCCAATTTGTTATGCGAATTTCTTCTTACAAAATTCCACTCATTGTCGAACGGCCAAACAACTGCAAAGTGAACATCAACAAAATTTGCAACTGACAGACTGGCTAAGGAGAAAGTTGTTGGTTGGTCGGTCGATGTCCCATTGTCAGTGAACTGGGAAAATGACAAAATACCAACAAAAATGTTTTAAAAGTTGTTGATCTTGCAACGGCAACTGAACAGAAATTGGCCATCTGCAGTAAAGCATCGCTTAACACCAAAGAAAATGGCAATGTGAGGTGCAGGCTGACTTCATAAAACCTGTTTAGAAAAAAGCCCACTGCAACATTTAACACATAATTGCAGACGAAAAAAAAACATATAAAAAATAACGCTACAAAAAATGTAGTATTTTTTGTTGGTAAGAAAAGCGTGACATGCAACAAATTCAATTAACATGCAAATGAAAATTTTTTTATGTTTATATTTCAGTTAACTGAACTTACATCACCCGAAAAAAGCAGATGATGACGACGATGATGATGAATTCTTGTGCAAGTTTAAAATTTTTAAGATGATGATACAGATAAGAAATCACCTCATAAAATTTGTGGTTTAGTGCAGCTAAACTGTTATCAATGATGGTGTTGTTTTTAATGCTCTATAATTCAATTTAATAGGGTCAAAGATGCGTTTTATTACGGCGGTGTGGTAAAAGTTGCATTTCGAAAGGGTTTTCATAGTTTATCTGGGTGGGTTTCTTGTATAAAATATGGAAGAGAATCAGAAATTATGGTATTAAAAGTTTGATTGACTGATCGGTTTCAGTGTTATGTTAATCGGAAGAAAATAAAAATCATCCCAGGTTTAATGGAACTTTTAGAAAACCTAAAATTAATGGTGATGAGTCAATTTATTGCTTAATATTTAGAAAAACAATTAATCAATTGTTGTTGATATAATTCGAATCTACACTGATTAATTCTCGGGGTCAAAATTGTTGGGAATCTACACTGATTAAAGAATGTCTCTACAAAATTTCAAGTGAAAATCTCGAGAACTCTTGAAGATATAGCCGATTCATTGTGTCAGCATCAAGTGACGGCTGAAGGGCTTCTCAAACTTTAAACGCGTTTTTCTCTAAACATTTGTTTGCGAATGGCGGGCACGATAACTCAAAAACTAATAATCCAATCGGTTCCAAATTTTGCAACGTTTCTCTGGGAGTGTATAGCTCTCGTATGAACTAGGATAAAGCCAATCGGTGAAGATCTTCCTTATTTTTTAACTTGGTTTTTCGTAAAAAAGTGGCGATTTTCCAAATTTTTTTTTTCAAAGGTCCACCATTTCGTTAATATTAGAGCGAAGTCAATAATCCTAGTTCATACGAGAGCCAGACATGTACTCTTTCTAACACCGTTGGAATTTTCGGATTCCGATGTTCCAGTGAGGAGTTATCATGCCCGCCATCAAAAATAAAGACTTTTCTTTAATTACAAAAAACAACAACAAAACAATAATAAAAAATTTTTGTAAATTATTTTTCTTCTCTTTTAAATCTTCAATTATATATGTGCAAAGTTACAAACCTTAACAAGCATTGGTATTGATTTACCAGCCCATTGAAAATCTTGAAAAATTAAAATCGAGAATGGGTGGGGTCCCCTTAATGTAAGTCGATCGAATATGTTAGTTATGCCTAAAATTCTGTACAATTTCAAAATATGAGTTAGGGCTAGGTTGAAAAGAGAGGTGGTTTACGCCACAACATGTCCGTAGTAGGACATACACATAAGCGCGCTCCACAATGAAAATATAGGTTAGTTTGAAAAGAGGGGTGGATGATACCACCACATGTCCAACATAAGATGGACGTACGCATAAGCCAAATGAGGCCTGTTATGCGCTCTAGAATTGCGGAGAAAGTTGGAATTAGTGAAAGCTTAGATTAAAAAGCATTTGGGTTTGGTTCCCCTATGAATCTAAGAGTACCGTATTTTTTGTGAACTCCTTCAGTCTTCTCCATTCACACCCCATCAGATCGGTTAGTCCGTGAAGAGTGTCATTTCCCAAGAATTGTTTCCGAAGGCTTGTAAATGCTGGGCAATGGCACAGGAAATGTTCCAGCGTTTCACTGTCGTCCCCACACGCTCTGCTTTGTGCTGCTACCTTCGCATCCAATCTTAAGTAGATGTGCCTTCAGGCTAAGGTGTCCCGTTAGTCGGTATATTTCTTTTTTGTTCAGCGTTAGGATTTGCTTAGTTTTGTATTCACTTGGATCATACTGATTGTGTATACTGCTCTTTATCATGGTGTCGATTGTAAAAAAGAGTACTCTTCTGAAACTCTCCAATCCTGGACCTCATCTATTAAGTTTGCTGAACATATTGTTATATCTAATACCACCTCTCTAATTCTGTTAACAAAGGTAGGTTTATTGCCTATGTTATTGGTTATTAGATCGTTAGTATTCAAATAATCTAGTTAGTATTTGTACTACATCACGCAATATGATGTGAGCTAGCATCACTACCAACTAGTACTTCGGTACCTTTTTCCTGTGCTTTCTTCACCAACCGCTGCAGCCCGCCGTTAGTGGTGGTATCGGCGAGTCGAACCGGAGAAATGCTGAAGCCAGGTAAATGTTACCACTCCCCTGTTTCAGTAATTTATATGGCTTAATCCAAAGACCCTGTTTTTAATTGTCCAAGGTTCCTGGATCAGACCGATGAGTATTTTACCTTTTATTATTTTTTTCCATCAGGGCCAGGGTTCCCGTCTCGCTCCGATGGAGGTTAATCTGGATGACTTCTATCAATTGTCCTCCAGTAACCGGTTTTCTTGGGAGTCCGTGATCTTCTTCTCGGCTTCCTCCTCTTTGTTGCTGGGTACTTTCCCCTCGCTGTTTTCATTGGCATCATCGTCTCCAATCCTTGCCTCCCCGATTTTAAAGTAAACGCCATTTGACACGTAGTGCGCCTTGCCCTTTGTCTTAGCCATACTTGCCAATGAAGACCTGTCCAAGCCTAACAAAAGGAGAGTCCTTTTTTCTTTCTCCTCCCTGTGGAAGAGCTCCCACTTCTTCACATGCAGTGTATTGTTCTGTAGGCTGTCGAAGTCGCTGCCCAACCTCTGACAAAGACTATAGCCTTTTGTAGTTGAGGAATGTCTCGTTTCCTCACCACCTTGAGTTTCATTGTTCCATCTATGGGTCCAATGCTTGCCACTATCTTCCTCAGGGCTTCTATGCTATTTGGATTTTAGATAGTCCCCTTTGAAAGTGCAGCTATCTAGTTCAATAGAGTCCCCTGATCTTGCTGTTGACCGCATTTAGCACTTCCTTATGGGTCTCCTTTTTTAGTTTACCAGACGCGTTATTCCCGTCGATCACTGCATAGCAGAGCTCGTCCTGATAGCGTTTCCTTGCATCCTTGGCATAAGACGGCGGTTCCTTACCATCTGTTGCTGTCATCTTCCTCTTTCGCAAATACCGGTTGGTTCTTTTGGGATTTCTGGTCTTTGCGGAAGATTCCGACTCCGCATTCGCCTGATAACAGAGTCAGCTTCGTCTGCCTTCGCCAGTGGATCCTCGTGAAAGTCTCCTTTGACGTTGGTTTGACTTAGCTTTCTCTTACTATCGGTCGACGGGAAGCTCTTTTTCTTTTTGGCAGATTTGACCTCGCCCGCTCATCCGGAGACCTTATCCTCTTCGCCGCTTCCGCAGAAGTGGAGGGAAGGTCAGTCTTATCCATTTGAGACTCTTCTGCATCTCGCCTTTTTTGTTCATCGGGTTCATTCTGGCCAACTACCGCCTTTGTGCCCCAGACAACTGCTTCTTCCTGGTTGTGAGTTTGGCGATGTCCTTACTCACCTCCTCTATCATCTTGTCAGCCTCTTCTCTCTTCCGACTCTCCAAGACGGTTATGTTTGTCTGATTATCATGATCAGACTCAGAGTTCGATGTTGAGTTCCTTCCTGTCTCTGAAGGCTGGGTCGAGATTGCTCTTCCCCTGTGGTTCCTCAACTCGAGTTGGTGTTGCCCGAAGGTTGGGTGCTTGTAGCTATACCTTCGACTACGGATGCCAAGACACCCACATCTGTAGGAGATTTTTGCTCAGGATCGCGGGATGACTACAGGGCGTGACTCGTGGGCAACGACACCCGCCGGTACTTAGTTATTTAGGCTCTGCACCGTAACTTTTTTATTTTTCTTTCTTTTTCCATCTTTTGTTTTTTTTGTTTTAGGGGAACACTCCCATAGTTAGTTTTGGTCCGCGGGGACAGAAGCCCTGGAGGTAAAATATTCCATTACCTACAGCATACACTGGTTGTAATAGTTTAGTATGATCATCCACCTCCCCCCTATCCACCACCTGGGGACGCCCCTGGTAGGAGACTAACAAACTCCCTCGGGAATGAATGAAAATATAAGTTATAAGAAAATATTTTGTAATTGAGCTCTCTGTACTTCCTGGAATTCTGTGTTCTCGAGGTTGTTCAGGTTCCGAAAATATGAGACCAATATGGTGTCTAAAGAACATAATTAGTTCCTTATGAGAATATGCATAGAATCACTTTCTGAGTTGATTTATGTATGTCCGTCCGTCCATGTATTTTTGTGATCAAAGTACAGGTCGCATTTATGATCCGAAATGGATGCAATTTGGCAAAGCTTTTTTATTTGTCCCAAGGACGAACCCCATTGTAATTGGGGTAAATCGGTTCAGATTTAGATATAGCTCCCACATACATTTTTATCCGATTTTGTCTAAATGGTGCACCAAACTCTCAGCATTTGTCGGACTGAGACAACATTTTTAACAGCCTACGGAATTAGGTCCACTTTGAAGTTTTGTTAAAATCGGTTCAGATTTAGATATAGCTCCCATATATATATATATATATATATATTCGTCCGATTTTATGCAAATGGTGTACCAAACTTCCAATTTTTGTCCGATTGAGACGAAATTTGGCACAACGTATGAACTTGAGACTACGATAGAGTGTATTAATTCATTTGAAATCATTGAAATCGGATCAGATATAGATATAGCTCCCATATATAGTTTCGTCCGATTTTAGGTAAATGGTGCGCCAAACTCTCATTATTGGTCCCATTGAGACAACATACTGCAGAGAGTACTGAATAAGGTCTAGATTGATATATGCCAAGTTTTGTTGGAATCGGTTCATATACAGATATAGCTCCCATATATAGTTTCGTCCGATTTATATACCTTTCTCTTGCTTAAGTGTATATCCTATTATAGGATATCGGTTGTGTAAACCATCCTTCTTTTCAACCTACTTAACTTGAAGGTTCAGTTATAGATATAGCTCCCATAGTTTCGTCCGATTTATATACCTTTCTCTTGCTTAAGTGTATATCCTATTATAGGATATCGGTTGTGTAAACCATCCTTCTTTTCCATGGTGGCATCATTCACTCGGAACATCCGATGTTGGACCCTTTTTAACTGGTTTTCCTTCAATATTCAGTTTATGTGTAGGTATGTAAGTTGAATAATTAATCGCTTACGCAAGGTTTGTAAATAAGACGCATAATTAGATTTATACTTATTTTCTTTAATAAAAGCAATTTAATCGCCTGGAATTAATACATTTTGGTACATACATGTCAAACCTTCAATTTTAATAAAAATCGTGTTCCCTGTTTTCCTACAAAATATTTCTGACAAAAGATGCATAAATTTTCCATCGACTCATCATACATAGTATGTCAAGCCTGTAACCGAACGAAAACGCCATTAAACAAGTTGTCAACTGTGACCAATGTTGATGATAATTCATGTTCAGATTATGTTGCCGCATTAGCGACTTCGCTTCACTTCGCATACCTTTTTTCTGCGTGATGATGATGAGTATCAATATCATAAAAATGCAATAACAGAGAAAGCCGCTCTACCAACAAACCAGCCAGCCAGGGAACCTACTAACCAACGAACCACTTCATTTTCACATTAATAACAATTACGTAAACATTTTGTATGAAGCGCCAAAGAAAGAGCGGCCTGCTATGCACTTTAGCCGATTGCAACTATCGCTGGATAATAAGTTTAACAAGTGTGAAAAATAACAGTATTATATTTCGAAAAAAATTAAATATTTTCGTTTTTTTCATAATACTCGCAATTAAATGGATGGGTGTACGTTTGTGATATGGAATGGGCTAAAATTGATACGATGTAAAAACCGAGTCGAATAAGGTATCTTACCAATATTGTAAGCAGAATATTTACTAAAATATTAAAAAATAGGAAATATTCGTCAATTTTTCTGATTATCACTCTATACACGTGTATTTGATTTACATTAGCACATTGTTTCAAATATTTTTGTTAATTGGAATGAACTTGAGCTTATGAAAAATCGATCTGGACCGACAAATCCACTTTTCAATCCCAAACACCCTATATCTTGAATATTGCGATCTCAATTACAATGTCAGCAGACGGACATGGCAAAATTAGCCCAGCATTTCCAAAGAATATTTCGAAGCGCTGGCACAAGAATGGCAAATACAATATACAGTTAACTAATTCGTGTTTTCAAAGAATGGCATTGTTGCGTGATACCGGTTAAGGGGAGAAAAAACCCAAAAAGAAAAAGAAAAACAAAATAAACCAATTTTATATTAGAATATATTTTCAACTTTATTTGGCAAGTGGATTTGTTTCGAAAAGCAACAAACTTTACCTTTAGGTGTGCGTGCGAGAAAGCAAGTTTAATCAACGAGAGCGAGTTTGCAAGTGATGTTGCGATGGGCAAGAAAGCTACAGCAAGGCCGTGATCAACAACTACGACCACAGCATTGGAAAGCGCCTCTCTGCATCCGAACTAAGCGAATGTGGCTTCCAGGAGATATAGTAGAAGAGAGCGAACTCTCCCCTACAATCCGAACTAGGCGAATGAGGCTCCTGGAAGATATGCAGAGAAGATTTCCCCATTGGGCTCCGAAGAGCGGCCAATTAAAGTGGTTAATTGTAATGCTGTAGAAGGGGAAACAATGTATCGAACATATACATTGCCGTAAGCAATGTATCGAACTTAAACATTGCCGCCCACCTTGCCGCGCTAGCTGCGTGGCAACCGATATTAAATTAGTACGCGACTTAAACTATGGTTAGTAATTGCATTGTGAATTAAATGCATCGATAGGTATAGTAGTTCAGTTTTATTGAGCAGGAGCGGATATAATTCAATTTGAGATTATGTATTTTTCGACTATTTTGACAAAAAGAATACACGATGAAGTTATTCTTTACTATTTACAACTAATTTAGTCTCTGGTCGACGAACAATTCTTGTTGGACCTAAGTGATTGCTCATGACAGAGCACAACGAATTATTGAAATTGCATATTAGCTAAGTATATTTCGATTTTTTTTTCTATTGTGGAATTGAAGTAAATATAACAAATTCTAACTAGAGAAGTCTATTGATAAGACTTAGAGGGAAATCGACTATTAATGGTTAAGGTGGCGAACGAGGAAGAGCGACTAGATAGATGTAAGTTGAATCGTATCGAAAGGGATCTAGAAGTTAAGCAGGCCTCAGTACGAATTAAACAAATTCTGTCCTATGGTAAATACGACAATCAAAAACGATAAAGAGCAGCCAAAATGAAGCAGAGCACAAGGGAGAAATGACTTCTAAGAAACTGCTTTGACTGAAAAGCAGACGAAGACATACACAAACCTTTGACGATACGACACGCTGAATTCGTATACAACTTCATATCGAAGGGTTCGAGTAAATATTTTTTTTCGAAAAAGAGCAATCAAGAAATCTCAAGAAGATTAAACGATTGATAACAAAACCCATAATTTTAGAGAACCAAATATCGATAAGAAGGCTACGAGGCTGATTTCCACCATGAATGGAAATCGCGTGAACGAATTCTGCAAGAATACAAACAAGTTGGCATGAAAACGGCAAGTTGATTGACGTACAATGTATGACAGCGTTAGATACTGAAAGCTTTGGGGAGGAGTGCACTGTTTGAAAGCAAAGAAAGGCTGATCTAGCAACGAAAATATAGGCCAGCGAGAATTACGAAAATTAGATAAATTTTGATCGGACGCAACGACGATAATTCCTCTCACAGAACATGTCCGACGGCGAAGGATGCTTCAATTTGGGAACATATGGAAGTCCCCAAAGTCGGAGTAGTGTTCTGTGGCGAGATTCATCCTCAGCAAAATCCAACGCAGTCCTAAAGACCTGGACTGAGGACGAAGGCATAGGACCAGTCAGAATCCAGCCGAATATCGTGTTTTGGGCTAAAAGGGAACCCAAAACATTTCGTTGCGTCCCTTCCTTCAAGATCTGTGGATACAAATCTGCCCCTAACAACAAATCTACAGGTCTACAATTGAAAAGATGAGCATCGGCTAAAAGAAGATTGGGCAAGCAAGAAGTGAGATTAGAACTAAGGGGCACTGAAGGAAGATTTCCAGATATTTTTGGAAGAACGAAAGCATTTGCATCAACAAATAAAGAAGAATCTAAGCGTGAACCGATGCGAATTGAACAATTTTTCTTGGAAGTGGCATAAGTTGATCTATTTACTCCAGAAACGGTTGCAGAGATTGCCTGAGTGGGCAATTTAAGACGATTTTGCAAATGTTCAGATATGAACGAAGTCTCTGATCCAGGGTCGATCAGAGCGCGAACAGGGTACGAAACTCCTAAATGAACTATGTTGACCATAGCAGTACCCAACAAGACATTACGATTTTGGGTTGCATGGAACACTTGACTGTTCATTACCCTCGGATTAGCGCCAGTGGAAGTGGAAGCTATAACAATTTAAACAACAACCTTGTTTCTTAATCTTTTTTCAAACGAAAGAGTTCTAAATTTTGGACATGAGCGTAATGAATGAAATTCATTTCTACAAAGAATGCATGATTTCGACTTATTTTTAACCACAGAGGTAACCATATGGGCTTTGACTTTATTTTTCGAAATCGGACTAGAAGGGGAACTTCGCATGTCTCGCAAGCAAGCTAATGTTTGAATTCTTTCAGTAAGGAATTTGTTCAAGTCTTCCCACGACGATAGCGAAGATTTATCTTTAATACTCTGTTCCCACAAAGCTACAGTTAGTTTAGGTAAACGCTGTTGACAAATATATACTAAAATAGGATCCCAGTGATCCGTAGCTACATCATACACTGACATAGCAGAAATGCAGCCGTTGATACCACGCTGCAGAATTTTTAAATTAGAACTAGATTCAGAATCTAACACGGGAAGGTCAAAAAGGAGCTTGAGATGGTTATGCACTAGAATACGATTATTGTCGTACGTATCCTTCAACGACTGCCAAGCCATAGCGAAACTTTTATGGGTGAGTGGAAACTTAGACACGATTTCCCTAGCTTCACCTTTTGTTTTCTGAACTAAGTGACAAAGCCTCTCAATGTCACTTAGGCGAGAATTATTAATGAACATGGCAGAGAACAAGTCCCGGAATGTGGGCCACGATAGAAAGTCTCCATGGAAATCATCAATCTCACACGGTGGTAAGTTGAGATTATGCATTGTATTCGAAACATTAGGTGGTAAACTCCAATTAGAAATGGAGACGTCTGCAGGATTTGAAAATTCAGGTTGAACAATATTTGAGGAATTTGGGATATTCATATTCAAACTATTTCGCGAACTATTAATTTCATTAATTTCGATAGGAGGCCGATTAGATGCACTACCAATTTGTTGAGGATTTGGAGCTAAAGTAGTTTGCGGTGTGCTAACATTAACAACGACAGGAGTTGCAGGAGGAGATTTCACCGACTTAAAATTATGAATCCTTTCGTTGATCTCCGACAAACACTCAGTGAAAC
>NW_026889572.1:0-13014 GCF_032173495.1 Musca vetustissima
TCCTGCACATACATGGTATGTGGTCGTGTGAGAGTATGTGTGTGTGAAGAAGGAAGGAAAAAATAACACAAATTTGTTAAATCTTATTAAAACTTTAGTTAATTGGAAAATGTCCTTTATTGTGTGATTTTTCATATAAAATAATAAAAATATGGATTATGATGCATGTAAATGAAATGGAAGATCCTGGTGTGAAATTAATTTACATGCTCTCAGATACATTTGCCATGTTGGGGCAAATGAAATAATAACAAACACAAGGTATGGATTTTTAAAATAAAATTGCAAGGACCAACATAAGGCGTAGATTTTTTACAAATATTTTTCAGAGCCTATAAATTGGCGAGGATTTTTTAAAGAATATTTTTTCAAGGCCTATAAAAGGCGTCGATTTTTTAAAGAATATTTTTTCAAGGCTTATAAAAGGCGTCAATTTTTTTAAAGAATATTTTTTCGGGAATACTCATTCACTTTTCACACAACTATTGAAGTATTTTCTCATTAATTTAGTTATCAAATTTTGTCCATTTCTGATACTATACTAAGTACACAACTACAACACCAACACTTTATATAAAGTTCATACGAAATGCTACTATGTGAAATTCATTGTGAAGATGTGTGCTTTTGTATCTGTGTACATATGTATATATTTGTCATTCTGTATAATTTCCATGACATTTGTTTACAAATTGTTCTCTTTTTTATTTAATTTTCAGCATTATAATATTTTATAGAATTTTATTATATTTACCGAAGAGAAATACAGAGGAAAACCAGTAAGGAAAGTAGTAAAGTCGGACTGGGCCGACTATATGATACCCTTCACCACTTTGGGTATATTGTACATATGTATCCTAACAATTGCATGTCTATGTTCCCTCTTTCTCCAACCTATCATAACTTTAATATCATTCGAGCAGATTTAGAGCCG
Source organism: Musca vetustissima (assembly GCF_032173495.1). Lineage (NCBI taxonomy): Eukaryota > Metazoa > Arthropoda > Insecta > Diptera > Muscidae > Musca > Musca vetustissima. Next base: position 935 of record NW_026889572.1, read on the forward strand.
CCTGCGTAACATGGGGAAAATTTATGGAAAACGATTTATAGCAAATTTGATACACGCTATTCGGTACGACGCGTTGTTAAAAATATAATCTAAATCTGAACCGATTTTCACGAAAATTAACACACATCTTTCTAGATTTAATTCAGTTACGCTATGCCAAATTTTGTGCAAATCGAAGGATATATATACGAACCTTGGTGCACAATTTACATAAAATCGGACGAAAATATATATAGGAGATATGTTGAAATCTAAACCGATGTTCCCGAAACTCACAACTCATCATTCTAGACTCAGTTCAGTACGCTATACCAAATTTTGTACAAATCGAAGGATATAAAGGGACTTTGGTGCATTATTTACCGAAAATCGGACGAAAATATATATGAGATCTAAATCTATATCTCAACCGATTTTCACGAAATTTAACACACATCGTCCTAGACTTAAAACAGCACGCTATGCGAAATTTCGTGCAAATCGAATGATACAACAGGACTTTGGTGCACTATTTACCTAAAATCGAACGAAAACATATATAAGGCCATCATAAGGTGTGGATTTTTTAAGGAAGAGCTTTTTAGGGACCATCACAAGGCGTGGATTGTTTAAAGAAGAGTTTTCCAAGGCCATCACTAGGCGTGGATTGCTTTAAAGAAGAGTTCTCCAAGGCCATCACTAGGCGTGGATTGCTTTAAAGAGTAAAGTCGGACTGGGCCGACTATATGATACCCTTCACCACTTTGGGTATATTGTACATATGTATCCTAACAATTGCATGTCTATGTTCCCTCTTTCTCCAACCTATCATAACTTTAATATCATTCGAGCAGATTTAGAGCCGCCTGCGTAACATGGGGAAAATTTATGGAAAACGATTTATAGCAAATTTGATACACGCTATTCGGTACGCCGCGTTGTTAAAAATATAATCTATATGTGGGAGGTATATCGAAATCTGAGCCGATTTTCACGAAAATTAACACACATCTTTCTAGATTTAATTCAGTTACGCTATGCCAAATTTTGTGCAAATCTAAGGATATATATACGGACCTTGGTGCACAATTTACATAAAATCGGACGAAAATATATATAGGAGATATGTTGAAATCTAAACCGATGTTCCCGAAACTCACAACTCATCATTCTAGACTCAGTTCAGTACGCTATACCAAATTTTGTACAAATCGAAGGATATAAAGGGACTTTGGTGCATTATTTACCGAAAATCGGACGAAAATATATATGAGATCTAAATCTATATCTCAACCGATTTTCACGAAATTTAACACACATCGTCCTAGACTTAAAACAGCACGCTATGCGAAATTTCGTGCAAATCGAATGATACAACAGGACTTTGGTGCACTATTTACCTAAAATCGAACGAAAACATATATGGGAGCTACATCCAAATCTGAAGCGATTGCCATGAAATTTAACGCACATCGTTTTAGACTTAATTCAGTACGCTGTGCCGAATTTCGTGCAAATCGAAGGATATATAGGGACGTTGGTGCATCATTTACATAAAATCGGACGAACATGTATATGGGAGCTATATCGAAATCTCGACCGATTCTCCCGAAACTCACCAATCATCATTCTAGACTCAATTTAGTATGCTAAGCCAAATTTTGTGCAAATCGAAGCATACAAAGGGACTTTGGTGCACTATTTACCTAAAATCGGACGAAAATATATATGGGCAATATTGCCAATTTTTTAATATTCCATTTTCAAAAAATCAGCTTTTTTGTTTTTGTGGCACATCAATGATTTTTGGTACACATATAGAAAAAAATGTTCAGACTCCGAAACCGTTCACGATCAAATTTTTGGTTGATGCGCGCAAAAGTTATCGAGGTTTTAATTTTGGGCATAAGATAAAAATCTTAAAATTACGCCGTTTATTATATTGACCAAAAACGTTGATATATATATTCCTCTGTAAAATAAGAATATGAATATATTATAATAATCACGATAAAGTTGCACATATTCGCGAAATATGAGAAAAATAAAAAAATATAGCAGATTACATCAATATTTTCATTATATTAATGACATACACACACACCTAAAAATTAATTTAAAAATATCTACATAATCTAAACATCATGATGAATCAAATGATATCAAAATCACACAAGTCCGTGTAGCGATTTCTAAATCACAGCGACAACAAAACAAGATATTGGGGAAAAATATTTGTTTTTGGTTCGAAAAAATAATGTCATCATATTTATTTTTTTAATTGTATACAAGAAATTTCAGAAACAAATGTTGGGGTTATTCTGCTATTTTACCCGAATTTCAACGAAAAATTGACATATATAATAATAATCACTTTTTGTGTATAAGTATACGCTTTGCGGATTATATCAAGATCCTTCCGATAAATCTTAGAATTCTATAAATAGGAATAAATCTTAAAATAAAATAATATTATGAAATATACATTTTAAATTGCGTGTAAATCGCGTAATTCTCAAAATTATTTGATGCGCATGCGGTTTCCAGGAAGTACTGAAGTTTATCATCCAATCCATATATATTTTGCGAAATTTCATTTGACGGCTAAGATGTGCCGCACGTTACATTGAAGTACCCAAAAAATCGTAAAACGCGAATAATTTCCGAAAACTCCATATGTCATTAACGCGCATCCGATTTCGGTGTGCACCCTAAAAAAATACATCGATCTATACCATTTCAATGTGGTCCATTAAGAACCATGAATGTGCCAGCACAATCTATTTTTGAGATAAATTGCGTACATCTCTCTTTCGGCTGATGTTTTTAAAGTTCTCTTTTCGAAAAAGATCAAAATCCGTATGAGGTCATTTATTGAAGCGGAAATGATACGCAGAAAACGCAAATAAATCCGCGATATTTTTAAAAACATTTTTTGCCAAATTTCGTGTTTTTGGAAGGCCAGTTCCCGCCGTTCTAGTAGATGGATTTTCACGAAAAAGATTTTATATCATCCGAAACGTAAAAAACCTTATTGATCGCGGGTACCCATATCATTCTGTTGACAGATCTAAAAATTTGGCCCGAAAAATAGGTTTTTTAGAAATTTGATCGCACAAAATTCGCACCTTCGGATGAGTATTACTCTGAAGCTGTGCATACTACATACACAAAATACATATCAAATTACGCAGATTCGCGACTACAATAATCTTATAATCGATTTTTATAAATTCCTGTTTGCGTATTAAAGCTAGAAGTAAAATTCAAAAAGCACTCAAAATCGAGCTTCAAAATGTCAACATCATTTAAAGGTAGATGCAGTTAAAATTTTGAAAAATGATACATAAGGGGCATAGTCCCCATTTTGTTGGCTTCTAGTTTTATTTTGACACGAAGACCGTGCAATGAGTGGCTTAGTCACAAATCGATAGAGAACATAAAAAAACTGGTTCGCCTCAACCTGTTTTTACACATTTTTTTTACAATAAAGTAGACACAGCTTCCACCAAAATAAAGGTTGGAGGTCAATATTATGAACAGTTTGCAACGACTGAACAATAAACCCAAAACTATTCACTTTTTTCATATACTTAAGTAGTTCCCGAGTTATAAAGGGGTGAACCTCCGCTTCAGCTATGTTAAAAAATTGGCAATATTGCCCATATGGGAGCTATATCCAAATCTGAACCGATTGCCACGAAATTTAACGCACATCGTTTTAGACTTAATTCAGTACGCTGTGCCGAATTTCGTGCAAATCGAAGGATATATAGGGACGTTGGTGCATCATTTATATACAATCGAACGAACATGTATATGGGAGCTATATCGAAATCTCGAAACTCACCAATCATCATTCTAGACTCAATTTAGTATGCTAAGCCAAATTTTGTGCAAATCGAAGCATACAAAGGGACTTTGGTGCACTATTTACCTAAAATCGGACGAAAATATATATGGGAGCTATATCCAAATCTGAACCGATTTTCTCGAAACTTAACACACATCATTCTAGACCTAATTCATTGCGCTGTGCCAAATTTTGTGCAAATCGAAAGATATATAGGGACTTTGGTACACCATTTACCTTAAATCGGACGAAAATATATATGTGAGCTATCTCTAAATCAGAACCGATTTTTTCCAATTTCAATAGGGTTCGTCCTTGGGCCAAATAAGTGACCTATGCCAAATTTGATCCAATTCGGATTATAAATGCGACCTGTACTTTGTTTACAATTTCACATCGACAGACAGACAGATGGACAGACGGACGGAGATGCATAAATCGACTTAGAAAGTGATTCTGTGCATATTCTCAAAAGGAACCATGTGTCTATCTCGTTCCCTTTTGCCTGTTACAAACATATGCACAAAGACATAATACCCTGTACCACAGAGTGCTGAAGGGTATAAATAGAACAGAAAATTGCTGGCACAAAAGAAATTGCAAAGAAAACAAATAATGTGCGCAAAATAAATATGTAGATATCGTATGATATGTATGTAAATATTCGTTCGTATATACCTGCAAATAAATTTATATAAATTGTATCATTCAAATATTATTTGATGATTGCTTATGGGTATTTTTAGAATGTGTGTATGTCCAATGGGATATATGTACATGAATATTATAATGAGTGGTTAACGATATATATATATATATATATATATATTAAATATTGCAATAAATTTAAAGGAACGAATTTTCTAAGGTCCTAAGGTCGTAAGAGTGGACCAGTTTTAAAGAATATTGTAAAGGTTTCCTAAGGTCAAACGCGAAGCTTTTTAAGGGATTTCTTCCTAAGAAGCCTTTAAAAGCGTAAATTTTTTAGACCGAAGGCCAAAGGCGTGCAGTTTTTAGAGCTTCCGAAGGCCAAAAGCTTAATTTTTAAAGCTTTCTAAGGTCAAGATCGTAGGTTTTTTTGAAGTCTATTTTTATAGACTTTCTATTTTTGAATTTTTTAAAACTTCCTTAGGTCATAAATGTGGATATTTTTAAGGGTCCTTAGGTCAAAGGCGTGAATTTTTTAAAGCTACCAAAGACCAAGGTCGTGGGTTTTTTTAAGTAAATTACTTGGTGGAGGTTATAAAAAATACAGCCATATTACATTTCGAAACAATAAATCTTTGTGATAGGTTAATGGAATACTTACTTACTTGGATTGTGACAGAACGGTTGTTACATAGGCCGAGCTTCAAAACAAAATTTTAAGCACGTCGGTCTTGTGCACATCTTACCCAATTTAAAAAATCGTAGTAGTTATTGCTGCTCGATCCGTCTGACTATATGGCACAACTCGTGGTTCATCCGACGACGATATTCACCGTTGATGTAGATCGGCCCATATATCTTCCGGAGAATTTTTTTCTTAAACACCCCAAGAGCTGCCTAATCTGCTTGCGTAAGTACCCATGCTTCACATCCACACAACAGCACGGGTAATATCAGTGTCTTGTAGATTGTGAGTTCGGTCTGGCGGGAGGTGGCCTTGCTTTTGAGTTGCTTACTCAGACCATAGTAGCATCTGTTGGCTAACACTATTCTCCTCCGGATTTCAAAGCTGATGTTATTAGTTTCGTTTATGGCGGTACCGAGGTATATAAAATCGTTCACTACCGCGAAGCTTTAGTTTTCATGTTGATACCATCAGCTTGGTCTTTTCGCTATTTACTGTCAGTCACACTTTGACAGACTCCATCTCCATTCTTTCAAATGTGGCTTTTACCGCTCGCAATGTTCGATCCATTATGTCGGCGTAGGCGAGTAACATATACTGTTTGCTGTACAGAGTGCCATTTCTGTTCACATTTGCATTTCATGTGACCTTTTCCAGAAGGATGTTGAACAGGTCACACGACAAACTGTCACCTTGTCTGAATCCTCGTTCGATATTGAAGGGTTTCGATAGGTACTTTCCGGCTTTAAATACAGACGATGTGCCGCTTAATGTTATCCTGCATAGCCGCATTATTTTACAGGAATTTTGAACCCAGACATAACTGCAAACACCTCTGAACGGATAGGGCTGTCAAATGCGGCTTTATAATCGACGAATAGGTGGTATGTGTCGATGTGTTTCTTGGGGTCTTTTCCAGAATGGTGCGTGGTCACACGTCAAACTTGCCTGAAGCCGTATTATTTTACAGGAATTTTGAACCCAGGCATAACTGCAAACATTTCTGAACGGATAGCGCTATCGAATGCGGCTTTATAATCGACGAATTTTGGCGCAGAGTGAAAACCTGGTCAATGGTGTATTTGCCAGGACTGAAGCCGCGTTGGTATGGTCCAATTAAGTCATTGGCCATTGGCTTCAGTCGTTCACACAGTACGATGGATAGCACTTTATTTGCGATGGCTTATTCCTCTATAGTTGGCACATCTCGACTTGTCTCCTTTTTTGTGCACGGGACACAGGATGCTGATTTTCCAATCATTGAACATGCGTTCCTCTAGCCAAATTGTACTAATCAGCTGGTACATGCTCCTGATCAGCATCTGACCACCGGTCTTCAATAGTTTAGCTGGTAATACATCGGCACCTGCTGTTTTATTGTCTTTCAGCCGATTAATTCATACTCTGACCTCATGTTGGCTAGATGGTATACAATCCATGCCGTCATCTCCTATTAGTTCTGGGGTATCTTCTTCATCGCCACTATTTGATAAAATAACCTATTCAAAATGCTCCTTCCAGTCCCTCAACACGCTATCTGTATCTGTCTCCAGGTTTCCATCTCCATCTCTACAGGAGGATGTGCCTGCACCAAAGCCTTCGGTTTGGGGTTTTACTCGTTGGTTAATTTTCCGGACTTAATTCTGACTTCTGTACATTTCGATTTGCTCGCGCTCATTTTTTGTTCTTTCTTCTTTCTTTTTGACGTTTCTCCCCTCTCCTTTTGTCTCGATAATTCTCCATAGCATTACGTGTTGCTCCTATCTGCAGGGTTGCCATATCAGTAGCATTACGGCACTCCTGATCGTACTATGGTTTTCTTGATGGTGGATTTTTGGTACCCAAGTTTGGCTTTTGCTGCAGTTTGTAGGGAGTAAGCAATTCTTTGTCGCTGTGCTCTTCTATATTATTATCGGGACAAGGAATGTTTTCGTCAAGCATGTTGGTGAGTTGAGTGGACTGGCTTCTTTTCGACGTCGAGTTTCCGTGCTACATTAGATCGCACCTTTGCTGCTACATTAAGACGAAGTGCGAACCTTGGCTGCCACAAAGTTATGGTCCGAATCGATATTCGCTCATCGTATCGATCGAACGTCTAAAACACTGGATGAATTCCTTCCGTCTATCACAACATGATTAATTTTATTTCTCGTTGCTTGATTAGGAGAAATCCAGGTGGCCTGTATGCTAGAATCTAGTGCTGCTAATTATGATGTTCAATTAATCTCATGCCGTTGTCGAATGGATCTTCATGTAGACTGAATTTTCCGACGGTATGGCCAAAAATAGTTTCCCTTCCGATTTTTTGCATTAATATCCCCTAGCAGAATTTTGATGTCATGGCCAGATCAGCGGTCATATGTTGTTTCTAGGCGCTCGTAAAGTTAATCTGAAGAGAGGTCTTTTAGTTACCTATTAACCACAAATCCCCAGTCAAAATCCGAGTGTGGGCAACTAACCCGACGCCTCAACCCATTTTTTTATAGTTCTTATGGGTAATCTCGCGGCACATATCAGCTCACTATTTCAATGGATGATGAAAGTAGCTACCCCAGATGACACCGCGGAGAGGTCAGTGTCCACACTTGAGATGAAAAAGGGACCAAGATAAGCCTCGACTTTGCCATATTAAAGCAAATCAGAGCTTGGTATCTATCATCCCCTACGTCATACATAATATTCATAACTTTATAATTGCTATATATCTATTTACATATTTTTAATATTGTCTCAAGCAGATAACAACCAAAAAAAATGTTACACGTGTTGTCAACACATTCACATTAGTACATGTGCTAAAATGTTATTGCCATATTTACATATCGATTTATCTAAACAAATATTCAGGCACTTTTTGTCATGGTGATGATACTCCTTTTCACATATATAGACTTCACGTTACATAGATATGAATGTATGGGTGATAATTTGAAAATGTCAAATTTATATAAAACATTTCATTTTTATTGGCATTATTTTTGTTTGGCAAATCTTAAAGGACATGTTTCTCTAAGGTTGAGTAACAAAACACCACATTCCAAATAAGAAACACCCTTGTCCCCTTGATGATTATTGGGGTTGAAAGAAGAATATTTTTTTTTTAAATAATTTCTTCCTTTAAACAAAGATACGAGACAAATAGTCCACTTTCCTTTTTTTCTTGTAGTGAAATTGCCCTCTGGGGATCATTTACGCATGAATTTGTTTCGGAAAGTGAAAATGCCTATAACCAAATGCGAAATATGAATATCAACAAAAAAAAAAAAAAAAAAGAGAGAAAAAACGAAAAATGGGGTTGAGGCCACTGCCAGCTGGGGAGTAGGATAGCTTGTTATTAGAAAAAAAGACAATAGGAATGAAAATATGAAACCGAAAACGTAAAATTCAATTTACCTTAAAATGTAAACGAAAATAACAAAAATATCAAAACAAAAAATTTGGAATGCAGAAAACCCAAACCGACAACTGCCAAAACAAAACAGCAACACAAAAAAAGTAATAATCGTTTTGAATGTGAAAGTCATAAAACAATTTGTACTCTCTTTGTGTTCGGTGGTTGCTTATTTCGCATAGCATAGCAGTCGCGCTATAGTTCAAAGAAATGAAAACAATAGATGTGGTGGGTCCCTGGTGTATGAATGGTAAAAAAAAAAAACAAAACAAATATATTTATAGAAAATTGTTAAAGGGGGTTTGATGATTGTTCGTTCGCTTGTTTGTCTGGTTTTGTTTTTATTTGGCAAACTACACCTTGTTCGTAAAAGGATAATAGCTATTATCAATAGAGATACTGATCATTTTTTTTTGAATTGGATAAACGGAATATAACACTTCAGTTTTAATGTGCAGAGCGGGGTGAAATGGGGAATTTCCTAGGGGAAATAAATTAGGCACAATTTTCAAAAAAGGGAAAAATTTGATTCTAAAGATAAATGTATGCTAAAACCATGGTGAGAAATCATTGGCGTTGATTTTTTAAAGAATATTTTTAAGATCTTCCTATGGTCATAGGCGTGGATTTTTTAAAGAATATTTTTAAGCACTTCCCATGGTTATAGGCGTGGATTTTTTAAAGAATATTTTTTAAGGACTACCCATGGTCATAGGCGTGGATTTTTTAAAGAATATTTTTAAGGACTACCCATGGTCATAGGCGTGGATTTTTTAAAGAATACTTTTTAAGGACTTCCCATGGTCATAGGCGTGGATTATTTAAAGAATATTTTTAAAGACTTCCCATGGTCATAGGCGTGGATTTTTTAAAGAATATTTTTAAAGACTTCCCATGGTCATAGGCGTGGATTTTTTAAAGAATATTTTTAAAGACTACTTTCAGGCGTTGATTTCTTAAAGAATATTTTTAAAGACTTCCAAAGACCATAGGCGTGGATTTTTTAAAGAATATTTTTAAAGACTCCCAAAGACCATAGGCGTGGATTTTTTAAAGAATATTTTTAAAGACTCCCAAAGACCATAGGCGTGGATTTTTTAAAGAATATTTTTAAAGACTCCCAAAGACCATAGGCGTGGATTTTTTAAAGAATATTTTTAAGGACTTCCCATGGTCATAGGCGTGGATTATTTAAAGAATATTTTTAAAGACTTCCCATGGTCAAAGGTGTCGATTTTTTAAAGAATATTTTTAAGGACCTCCCATGGTCATAGGCGTGGGTTTTTTAAAGAATATTTTTAAAAACTTCCCAAAGCCAAAGGCGTGGATTTTTTAAAGAATATTTTTAAAAACTTCCCAAAGCCATAGGCGTGGATTTTTTAAAGAATATTTTTAAAAACTTCCCAAAGCCATAGGCGTGGATTTTTTAAAGAATATTTTTAAAAACTTCCCAAAGCCATAGGCGTGGATTTTTTAAAGAATATTTTTAAAAACTTTCCAAAGCCATAGGCGTGGATTTTTTAAAGAATATTTTTAAAAACTTCCCAAAGCCATATGCGTGGATTTTTTAAAGAATATTTTGTTAAGGCCCATATAAGGCGTGGATTTTTTAAAGAATATTTTGTTAAGGCCCATATAAGGCGTGGATTTTTTAAAGAATATTTTTAAAAGGTTCATATAAGGCGTGAATTTTGTAAGGCGTGGATTTTTTAAAGAATATTTTTAAAAACTTCCCAAAGACATATGCGTGGATTTTTTAAAGAATACTTTTTAAGGACTTCCCATGGTCATAGGCGTGGATTTTTTAAAGAATACTTTTTAAGGACTTCCCAAAGCCATATGCGTGGATTTTTTAAAGAATATTTTTAAAAACTTCCCAAAGACATATGCGTGGATTTTTTAAAGAATACTTTTTAAGGACTTCCCATGGTCATAGGCGTGGATTTTTTAAAGAATACTTTTTAAGGACTTCCCATGGTCATAGGCGTGGATTTTTTAAAGAATACTTTTTAAGGACTTCCCATGGTCATAGGCGTGGATTTTTTAAAGAATACTTTTTAAGGACTTCCCATGGTCATAGGCGTGGATTTTTTAAAGAATACTTTTTAAGGACTTCCCATGGTCATAGGCGTGGATTTTTTAATGAATATTTTTAAGAACTTCCCATGGTCATAGGCGTGGATTTTTTAAAGAATATTTTTAAGAACTTCCCATTGTCATAGGCGTGGATTTTTTAAAGAATATTTTTAAGGACTTCCCATGGTCATAGGCGTGGATTTTTTTAAGAATATTTTTAAGGACTTCCCATGGTCATAGGCGTGGATTTTTTTAAGAATATTTTTAAGGACTTCCCATGGCCATAGGCGTGGATTTTTTTAAAGAATATTTTTAAGGACTTCCCATGGCCATAGGCGTGGATTTTTTTAAAGAATATTTTTAAGGACTTCCCATGGCCATAGGCGTGGATTTTTTTAAAGAATATTTTTAAGGACTTCCCATGGCCATAGGCGTGGATTTTTTTAAAGAATATTTTTAAGGACTTCCCATGGCCATAGGCGTGGATTTTTTTAAAGAATATTTTTAAGGACTTCCCATGGCCATAGGCGTGGATTTTTTTAAAGTATATTTTTAAGGACTTCCCATGGCCATAGGCGCGGATTTTTTTAAAGAATATTTTTAAGGACTTCCCATGGCCATAGGCGTGGATTTTTTTAAAGAATATTTTTAAACTTCCCATGGCCATAGGCGTGGATTTTTTTAAAGAATATTTTTAAACTTCCCATGGCCATAGGCGTGGATTTTTTTAAAGAATATTTTTAAGGACTTCCCATGGCCATAGGCGCGGATTTTTTTAAAGAATATTTTTAAGGACTTCCCATGGCCATAGGCGTGGATTTTTTTAAAGAATATTTTTAAGGACTTCCCATGGCCATAGGCGTGGATTTTTTTAAAGAATATTTTTAAGGACTTCCCATGGCCATAGGCGTGGATTTTTTTAAAGAATATTTTTAAGGACTTCCCATGGTCATAGGCGTGGATTTTTTAAAGAATACTTTTTAAGGACTTCCCATGGTCATAGGCGTGGATTTTTTAAAGAATATTTTTAAAAACTTCCCAAAGACATATGCGTGGATTTTTTAAAGAATATTTTTAAAAACTTCCCTTGGTCATAGGCGTTGATTTTTTAAAGAATACTTTTTAAGGACTTACCATGGTCATAGGCGTGGATTTTTTAAAGAATACTTTTTAAGGACTTCCCATGTTTTTTACTAAGACTAGTAGGCCATAAGGCATAATTTTAAAATAATTTTTACTAAGACTCATAGGCCAATCAGCGTGGATTTTTAAATAATTTTTACTAAGGACTCATAGGCCAATCAGCATAGATTTAAATAGTACTTAGACTCATAGGCCAATCAGCGTGGATTTTTAAATAATTTTTACTAAGGACTCATAGGCCAATCAGCATAAATTTAAATAGTACTAGACTCATGGCCAATGGCGTGATTTTTAAATAATTTTTC
>NW_026889573.1:0-13194 GCF_032173495.1 Musca vetustissima
ACAAAACTGTAACATTTTTTAACTAATACTATTTATATATTTTTGGTACTATTTTTTTATAATTAAGTGTCAGAGGACAATAATCAGCCTTAAAGTTGTTATATATGTTGAATAAGTACTGAGATATAGAGCTCTAAAAAAAGTGCCGAAGGTGCCCCAGTCTCCCCTATATAAAATTTTTTTATTTGTATGCAAGGACGTTTGAAATGCTGCATGTGTGGCGAAAAGGGAATGGCTAAAATATGTCAAAGGCAATGCACAACCTGGTTGCCCGAGCACATATCGATCGATAGCAACATCCATGCACCAAAAACCAGTAAGGAAAGTACTAAAGTCGCACCGGGCCGACAATATGATACCCTTCACCATTTTGGGTACATATGTATCCGAAAAGACGTCGCCTTTTTGAAGGAATTTTGACATGAAATTGAACGAACTTAAATATGTAATTTTTATGTCTTTCTGAAACCTATGCTAAATTTAATTTCATTTTAATCGTTTGCGCACAGTAGGACAGATTTGTGGAAATCGATTCAAAGCAAACTTGACACACGCTATTCGGTATGCTTCACTGTTTAAAATTTAATCTCAATAAATAAGTCGACGTATGGAAGCACCGAGATATCTATCTGTGAACCGATTTGAAGCAAACTTGCCAGAGATTAATTTATATTAATTTCAATACGGTGTGTCAATCGGCCTAGCTGTGGATCTTTAGTGCACAATTTACTTAAAATCTGACGATTCCAGAATTAATTCAATACGCTTTGCCAAAATTCGTGCAAATCGAATGATTTTTAGAGATTTTGGTGCGCCATTTACCTAAAATCGGACGAAACAATGTATGGAAGCTTAATATAGATCTGAATCGATTTTCACGAAACTTAACACACACCATTCCAGACTTAATTTAGTACGCTATACCAAACTTCATGCCAATAAAAAGATTAGCAGGGACTTTGGTGCACCATTTACCTAAAATCGGGCGAAACTATATATGAAACTTAGCACACATTATTCTAGACTTAATTGAATACGCTATGCCACAATTCGAACAAATATAATTATTTTCAGGGACTTTGGTACACCATTTACCTAAAATCGTTGAAACTATATATAGGAGCTATTTGTAAATCTAAACCGATTTTCACGAAACTAAGCACAAATCATTCTAGACATAATTCAATATGCTATACCAAATTTCGTGCAAATCGAAAGATATATAGGGACATTGGTAGACCATTTACCTAAACTCGTGGGATCTATATCTAAATCTGGACAGATTTTTCGCAATTTCAATAGGGTTCGTCCTTGGGCCAAACAAATGAGCTGTGCCAAATTTCATCCAACTCGGATAATAAATGCGCCCTATACTTTGTTTACAATTTAACATGGACAGACAGACGGACGGACGGACATGCATAAATTGACTGAGAAAGTGATTCTATGCATATTCTCAAAAGGAACCATGGGTCTATCTCGATTATTTTTGCCAGTTACAAACATATGCACAAAGACATAATACCCTGTACCAAAGTGTGGTGAATGGTATAAAACTCCCATATATATTTTCGTCCGATTTAATGTAAATGGAGTGCTGTATTAAGTCTAGAATGGTGTGTCTTAAGTTTCGGGAAAATTGGTTCAGATTTTGATATAGCTTCCCATATATATTTTTCTCCGATTTAACCAAATTAATTCAAGAATAACCTACATTGGATGATATAAAAGTGAAGTGAAAGAAGGGATGTGTGTATGTAGTCGGCCCCGTCCGACTTTACTAATAACATCAAACTTTTTGCACATCATCAATATTCCACTATTTTGACGAAAGCACTTAAATGATGTAAAAGTAGTTTACAAGATTACATCAAACTATTCAGCAGCGTCATCACACGAACACATACACATAAATGTATATGTGAGCACGTGTTGGATCTAACGAACATCAGAATTTGTTGCTTTATTGCTGACATTGAATAATTATTGCAAACGGAAATTAAAATCGTTAACGGAAATTGATTTCTTATTGAGACACGTACCACAGAAACTCAAATGTTATCGTCGTTATTTAGGTGTTATTGTTTGCAGCTGCTGCATTTAATGGCATAACAGTGGTGGACGATAACACAAAATGACTGTAATAAAATATGATTTTGATAGTAAAGAATATAGAATAATAAAAGAGGTTAGAATGTCTGTTTCATATGAATATTGGCTTTATCCAGCAAAACTTTCGTAGCGGTGCATTATAGGTTTTAGTCGAAGACGCTGCAATTTAAATTTTGTGTTTTGAAGTGGGCGAAATGCTACCTTCCAAAAAATAATATGATGTATAAACAGGTAAGGGAAGAATCAAAGACCGCCAAAATCTAAAAGCTTATGATGTTAGTAGAAAACCCCTTTTTGTTTAAAACCGGTTATAATTTTATCGACTTGGGGTGGATATTCAAATAAAAAGTACTGCTTATGGCGTGAACAATTGGAAATAATGATATTTCACTCTTCTACCGAAAGGATATTATACGTAAGGGTATCATATAGTCCACATCACACTGTTGTACATATTAGTATGTATTTGTACATATGTTTGTAACAGGCAAAAGGAATCGATATAGACCATGGTTCCTTTTGAGAACATGCATAGAATCACTTTGTTCACAAAAATACATACGGTCAGACGGACGGTAGTAGCTTCGGCTACGAAAACGTGCAGAGTTTAGTCTGTGGGGGACCATTCCCGGACTAGCAGGCTTGTGGAATAATTGTTGGGAGGGGTGAGATGCATGGTGGCTACCAATATCGTGTGATGTTGGTGGCCACTTTTGCATTGTATCCCCTTTCAGCAATTGTTTCATTGTAGAGAGCCTGCATGTTTAGTCCTAATGGTAGTAGCTTTGGCTATGAAGCTGGGCAGAGGCTATAGTCTGTGAGTGACCAGTCTCGAACTGTTTGGGGTTCTACTGGTAATAGCTTTGGCTATGAACCTGACCGAAGGTTTCGGTAGCACGGGTGTCAGGGCCCCTAGGTCTGCGGATCTAGCCTGGCAGTTGGTGTTGGCCCTTCGGGGAGCATCGTGCTGGATATGGTTTATACCCAAATCGCGGGGAGAGCTTTGGCTCGGTGTGGAGTTGCATTACAACCGGGTGCCTGACCCATAGAAAGGCAGAAGATTTAGATGGGCTCCGCTCCTCATCCAAGGAGGTGATCGCGTCCAAATACGTGTGATCGATTGGTACCTGCATTTCGGTGTGGGGGCGTTGGTTGACGCTTTGTATTAACTGGTGTTTACAGCACCGTGGGGTAAGACCGCAAGGTAGGTACCCACGTACTCTAAGCATCTCTGTAACCGTTTCCAAGATATACGCATATTACATGTTTAGAAATTTTGAGGTATGTTTACTATTGATGCTACAACTCTGCAAACACGCGGAATTTTTGAAGTTTATCTAGACCATGTTACATTCAGGGCATGTAACGACATTCTGTGTAAATCCCATTAACATCTGTTCAGCGGTTTTGGCGTCTATCGGTAACATATAAACAAACAATTTTTTTTTCTATTTTAGATATATAGATATTGCACTGCATATTGGGTTTATATATAACTATATATATTTGCATCGGATTTCATCAAAATGATGTACCAAGTAACTAAAGTTTGTCCGCTTAGGACGAATTAGGGCACTACATACCAAATCGAACCTAGAATAAGGTATATTGGATTTTGTGCCCAGATAAATTTTGGATAGCGCTCTATGTTGCAGCATATCAAATGGTGGATGCTTAAACACGTCCATTTATATCAGGTTGGGGAAATATAAATCCATTATTTTTATATGAACTATAGGACTTTATTTAACATGCTTTGGAATGTCCGATTTGTGCCGTTTTCTTGACATTTGTCCATTTATATCAGGTTGGGTAAAAATAAATCCATTATTTTTATATGAACTATAGGACTTTATTTAACATGCTTCGGAATATCCGATTTGCGCCGTTTTGTTGACATTTGTATGGCGGATTCATTAAAACTTCCTAATCAAGCTCCCGAAGTTTCTGCCCAGTCACAGTAGATGTGTGTGACTAAGCGTTGCCCTGGTGGAACACCACGCTTCTCCCGTTGGCTAGTTCTGGCCGTTTCTGGTCAATTGAAAATGGTTTAAAACTGTTTTATGTTCGATTTTTTGCTCCTGGGCGATTGTAAGACTGCTAATATGCCGGTCCACTTTGATCATTTCTCCGATTTTATCGTCATTTTCGACGACCGGTATCATTACCATCAAAAATTCTTGAACGGAATCGGCGAAACAAAATATGCACATTATTGGCTGTTACTGTATCAGAATCATAAACAACATTCACAATTTTAGCCGCTTGTCTTGCATTTTCGCCTTTGTCAAAGAAAAGCTGTAAAATTTACCGAATTTTCCCTTTGGACACTTCCATTTTAACACCATGTAACTCACAACTGAATGCACCAAACAAAAACAGCGCCGAAGAGCCAAAGAGCATAAATCTGAAATTGTTTGATCGATAATTTACGAGAAATCTATCAGTACAACCATCTGCCGAAAAATACAGGATTTCTTTTCCCCAAACTAATATTTAAATTTCATTATAATCGTCAATGTTATACAATAATTCTCAAATAAAAATTATATTAACAAAATATGAAATATTGACTTTGACCGCATGTCATTTGTAAACCACGACCCACAATGATAAACAATTTTACTGGTGTAAATCTCAAAGTCCGCAGATTTGAAATATATATTACACTTTGTTCAGGTCCTTTGCCGGATAAGCATAGACTTTGTGATTTCTCGGTTCAATTTATTTGGAAACTCGTAAGCCAATCAAACAGCCATGGGTAAGGAAAAGACCCATATTAAGACTGTCGTCATTGGCCACGTCGATTCTGGTAAATCTACCACCACCGGTTACTTGATCTACTAGTGTGGTGGTATAGACAAGCGTACCATTGAAAAAAGTACGCCTGGGTTTTGGATAAATTGAAGGCCGAACGTGAGCGTGGTATCACCATCGATATTGCCTTGTGGAAATTCGAAACATCCAAATACGATGTCACCATTATTGACGCCCCTGGTCACAGAGATTTCATCCAAAAAATGATAACTTGTACCTCTCAAGCTGATTACGCTGTCTTGATTGTTGCTGCCGGTACTGGTGAATTCGAAGCTGGTATCTCCAAGAACGGTCAAACCCGTGAACACGCCTTGTTGGTCTTCACCTTGGGTGTCAAGCAATTGATCGTTGGTGTCAACAAAATGGATTCCTCTGAACCACCATACAGCGAAGCCCGTTAGGAAGAAATCATGAAGGAAGTCTCCTCTTACATCAAGAAGATCGCATACAATCCCGCTGCCGTCGCTTTCGTCCCCATCTCCGGCAGCCATGGCGATAACATGTTGGAAACTTCCACCAATATGAACTGGTTCAAGGGCTGGAAGGTCGAACGTAAGGAAGATAACGCTGAAAGCAAGACCCTCATCGAAGCCTTGGACGCCATCTTGCCACCCACCCGTCCCACAGACAAGCCTTTGCGTTTGCCCTTGCAGGGTGTTTACAAAATCGGTGGTATCGGCGCAGTACCCATCGGTCGTGTCGAAACTGGTGTCTTGAAGCCCGGTACCGTTGTTGTCTTCGCCCCTGCCAACATCACTACTAAAGTCAAGTCCGTTGAAATGCATCACGAAGCTTTGGCTGAAGCCGTGCCCGGTGACAACGTTGGTTTCAACGTTAAGAACGTCTTCGTCAAGGAATTGCGTCGTGGTTATGTCGCTGGTGACTCCAAGACCGCTCACCCCAAAGGGTGCTGCTGATTTCACCGCTCAAGTTATTGTATTGAACCACCCTGATCAAATCTGAAACGGTTACACTCCCGCTCACATTGCCTGCAAGTTCGCTAAAATCAAGGAGAAGGTCGATCGTCGTTCCGGTAAGATCACCGAAGAAAACCCCAAATTCATCAAGTCCCATCCAAGCCTTTGTGCGTTGAATCCTTCCAAGAACTCCCCCCATTGGGTCGTTTCGCCATTCGCGACATGAGACAAAGCGTCGCCGTCGGTGTCATCAAGGCCGCCGAAAAGGCCACCAAGGGGAAGAAGTAGCTGCTTTACTCTGAACATCAACAACAACAAAACACTGCAACAAATTGCATCTTTTCCAACCAACTTATTCTACAAACTCCACCAGCAACAACATGTAGCAGCAACAACAACCACATAACAACTAGAGGTACCGCATTAACCACCAGCAACGTAAAGATGTTCCAGTATAAGTTAATTTTAAGGGTCAAAGAAAAATGTAATTGCTTCCATCGCAAAGAGTCGTCGTGATTGGTCCGGGTGTGTGGGCTACAAAGAAACTGTCATTCATTCTTTTACTAAGCGCGCGCAACCGCTCTAGGCATTTAATTCCCTTTTATATGTATTTAATTACTATATAATTTAATTATTATTTGTAATAATTTGTTAATATATATATATATATATATATATATATATATATCTATATATATATATATCTTACATTGCATACAATTTTTTCTGTGTAGGTAGATTTTATTTCGTCCGATTCCATGTCAATGGTCATGTAAAGATGATATGTATGTTCTACCGACAGAATATTGTACGCATGAGACTATCTGTATATATCCAATGTGGTGAAGGGTATCATATTGCCAGCTTCGTCCGAATTTTGAACTTTCTTTACTGTTTATTTTGCGATGCCATTAATTCTATTTCATACCAGAGCGAGACATGTACTCTTTCGAATACCGTTGAAATTTTTTGAATTGGACGTTTCAGTGATCTGGTTTCGTTTCGTTTATTACAAAAACAACTAGAAAACAAAAACAAAATTATGTCGATTCATTGTCTTATCCTTTAAATCTTCAAGTGCACGTCCATTAGTCATCAAAATTTTCTGTTAATATATAGCTTAATAAAAACGTTAAAAATCTTAGTGTTTTTTATATCCCTTATAAAAAAGGGCGATTTCCCCATTTAAAATGCTTTAGAAAAATGCCATGAAAATACCAGAAATTTATTTTTCAAAATCGTAAATTTAACTTTAAAACTTAAATATTTAATCACCAGGTAGGTAGTATTGTAATTTTTGGTGTTATTTTTAAAATGAGTTAAAAATAGGTAGTAAGATACCGTTTGCTTTGTTCGTTGTTCAGTTTTTTTTAATGCAACCATCATGGCGTATACACTACAATAATTATATAAAGTATACGCCACTACTTCCACTGTGCAGGAAAATAAAAATACATAGTTGCGGCAACCCCTCAACTGAGGCAGAGTGAAAGTAGAGCAATAAATCGTTTTTAATTGGTTTCATTGTCTGCTCTTAAGTGCAAACAGGTAAACGTTGTTAAATGGTTCGAGTGAAGCAGAAAAAATAAAAATAAATACAAACAAGCTTAAAATGCAACATGAACAAATCATCCAATCACTAGGCTCACACGGCAACACACACATACACACCCAAATATTTAAATCTTGCAATCCATTTGATTCAGCATTCAATCATACTTTGATGGGTTGGTAATAAAGAAAGGTATGGAATTTAAAACAAATCTAAAGCAATTTTATGCCATTTTCATTTGCATTCTATTGTTTTGTATTACACAAGCACTCACACATACATACGCACACATCGAATATATAAATATGCCTGGGAAAAACAATGGCATATCAACCAGGGGCCACTTATTCTGTTTTGTCGACTTTTTTTGTTCTCGGTTTTTATCTCTTCATACGTTTGTTATGGGATTTAAATTCTTTAAATTTAACATTATTATACCCAAATTTCCTATTAATCATAATAATCTTTGCGAAACAATATTAATGTCCTTTGCGGCAAAGGACTCTGGTGTTGGTTTTTTTTTGGTCTTTGCCGACATTGGTTTGAGGGTGTGAATGTGGCCTGCCGCTGACGATAAATTAAAATTTATTTGTTGTCATGAAATTGATAACAGAACTTTCTTCAAGTTTCTGCATCGTTAACTTACTTCTTGCCATGCAGTCGCAAGTTTTTGAATTTCACCAGAAATGCTACCACAAAAACGACCTACAATGTCGTTTGTGGCGCATTTTTTTGTTGTTTTGTTGCAAGGCAAAATTTTTGTTGGCAATGGTAAATGTTTGAAAGTTTTAACGAGGTCGGGTGTGGAAATTATGGTTTGTATTGAGGAAATCTATACCAATAAAAGAGTAAAGTGGTCCAAATGTGACAGATAAGGCTGGGTTTTTGGAAATTCGTACTATAATTGGTACAATTTGGATTTGGGTGAACCGATAGAGCTGGAACAATGATGTTTGTAATTAGGATCATTGTATGGATGTAGGATTTGGGTCAGGATTCAGGTTAACAAATTAATACTTATGGGTACTAAATGGTGCTGAATTTGGTAGATTTTTATTTTAGGTGAACCAATAGAGCTAGAATCATGAAATGGAGTCAGTATCACTGTTAAAGTGTAAGATTGAAAGTTTTAGAAATTTGTACTAATGTGTACTAAATTTGGTATAATTTAAATTGTGGGTGAAGCGATAGAGTTGAAATCATTAACTTTTGATTTAGGATCACTGTGGAGGTGTAGGATTGGGGTAGGTAGGAAGTATTGGAAATTGGTACTATTGTGTACTAAATTTTGTAATTGTGGGTGAACCGATAGTGTTGGAGTCCTGAAACTTGGATTTTGGATCACTGTGGGGGTGTTGGTTTGGGGTAAGAAGGATGTTCTGGAAATTTGTACTAAATTTGGTACAATTTGAACTGTGGGTCAACCGATATAGATGGAATCCTGATTGTAGTTTTGGAAATTGGTACAACTATGTACTAAATTTGGTGCAATTGCGGGTGCACCAATAGAGTTGGAATCCTGAAACTTGGTTTTAAGATGTCTGTGGGTGGGAAGGTTTGGGGTAGGAAGGAGTTTGTACTAAATTTGGTACAATTCTAATTGTGGGTAAACCTATAGAGTTAGAATCCTGAAACTTGGATTTAGGATCACTGTGGGGATGTATGATTTTACAAAATTTTGTACAATTTGAATTGTGGGTGAAACTATGGAGTTGAAAACATGAAACTTGGGTTTGGAATCACTGTCGGGGTTTAGGATTGGGGTATTTAGGAAGCTTTGGAACTTCGTACTACTGTGTTCTAAATTTGGTACCATTTAAATTGTAGGTGAAACAATAGAGTTGGAATCCTGAAATTTGAATCTGGAATCATTGTGGGGTGTAGGATCGGGGTATGCATAAAGTTTTGTTGGATCGTTGAACAGGGTATTTATGGAAATAATGTGTGATAAATGAAAAATTTGGATTTGGGTGAACCTGTAGAGCTCGAATCATGAAATTTGGTACTAAAGGTATTCAAATTAAATTAATGTCGATGTTAATACACGTTTAAATATCTCCTATATTCGCTAACGACGAAATACACATTTGCAGACTCTGGTTGGGAAATTCGACTGGAATTATGACATTAGGAAGTGTGGCTAAAACATCCGATGTAAGTAGAAATTTGCGGGATCTCTATATAACTCGGGAATTATTACAGTCTATGAGAAAAATTTAATAGATTTAGCTTCATTGTTCTGTCGTTGCAAACTTCTCAAGATATTGACATTCAATTTTTATTTCATTAATGTGGACCTAATTCAGTAAGCTGTGCAAAATTTTGTCTTAATCGAACAAATATTGGCTGTTTGGTGCTTTATTTACACAAATATGACAGGAAAATATATATATATAGCAACTGTATCTAAATCTTAACCGATTCCTACAAAACTTCACATACATCAATCTGGGCCTAATTGCCTAAAATCGGACGAAGCTATATATGGGAACTATATCTAAATCTGAACCGGTTTTCTCCAATAGGGTTCTGTGACATGTGTCAAATTTCATCATCGGATCATAAATGCGAAATATATTTGGATCAGAAGGACATAATACACTGTACCACAGTGTGATGAAGGATATAAACAGTAATATAAACAGAATGATGATTAAGTTTTCTGAAAATCGGTTCAGATTTAGATATAGCTCCCATATATAGCTTCGCCCGATTTAATGTAAATGGTGCACCAAAGTACCTATATATCATTTGATTTGCACGAAATTTAGCACAGCGTAATGAATTAGGTATACAATAATGTGTAGTGAGTTTTCTGAAAATTGGCTGAGATTTAGATATAGCTCCCATATATATTTTCGTCCGATTTATTGTAAATGGTGCACCAAAGCCCCTATATATCTTTCGATTTGCACGAAATTTGGCAAAGCGTACTGAATTAGGTATAGAATGAAGTATGCTAAGTTTCCTGAAATCGGTTCAGATTTATTTATAGCTCCCATATATATTTTCGTCCGATTTAATGTAAATGGTGTAACGATTTTTATATATATCATCGATTTGCACGAAATTTGGCATAGCGTAATGAATTAGGTTTAGAATGATGTGTGCTGAGTCTCGTGAAAATCGATTCAGATTTAGATATAGCTTCTATATTTTTTTTTTTCGATTGTTCAATAATGACCTAAAGTTTGTCCGATTGCCACACAAGTTTGTACAATGAACTGTAGTTAATATAAGTTAATCTCTGGCAATTCTCATTGACATCGGTTCAGATTTTGATATAGGTTCTACATATACATTTTCGATTTTACTCAAAATTGACACAAATTATGCACAACGTACTGAAGTTAGTATAACCTAGAAGATGGATATAAATGCTTTACAAATTTGGGTCCAGTCGGCACAAAATTTTGCACCACGTACTGAAGTTACTATAACATAACGTGTGGCAAGTTTAGGTGAAATCGGTTTAGATTTAAATATAGCTCCTATATATTATTTCGTCCGACTTTATATAAAAGGTGCACCAAAAATCCAAAGATAGGCCGTTTGTTACAAAATTTTTCACAATGTACTGAATTTAGTATATCTAAGTATTGTAAGAATCGGTTATGATTTAAATATAGCTTAGTCCGATTTTAAGTAAATGGTTCACCAAAAACCCAAAGGTAGGCCGATTTACGCAACAGTTTGCACAACGTACTGATGTTAATATAACCTAGCGTGTGGAAAGTTTTGAAATCGACTCATATTTGGATAGAGCTCCTATATATATTTTCTCCCGATTTTAAGTATATGACCAAGAACTCAAAATGTGGCCGATATGCACATACTGCAATTAGTATGCTTAAAATTGATGTACATAATTTTGTCCCATTGTAAGAAGCAACCCTTTATTTGTCCAAATGCAAAATTTAGTATAGATTTATGGACCCATTTTCATGTTAATTCAAAAATTCGACGTCTGTTAGGATTCATCTGTTGAATATACCCAAAGTGGTGAAGGGTATCATATAGTCGGCCCCGTCCGATTTTATTACTTTCCTTACTGGTTATAATTTACAAAATCCATATAAACGTTATCCCAGGTTCAATTTTGTAGGTTGTGAACAAATTCGGTCCAATCCGACGCATATATCTGAATCTTAACTGACTTCAAGAGAAAAAAACTTAACACAATTGATTCTAGACTCAATTCAATATGCTGAAAAAAATTTCGAGTTAATCGAATAGTATGTATGTTGCACCATTTGCATAAAATCGAACGAAATTATATATGAGGGATATTTCTAAATCTAAACCGATTTCAAGCTTAACACAAAACATTTTCTTCCAATTCAAATCCAAATTTGGCTCTGCACCATTCACATCAAATAGATCTGAACCCATTTCAACCAAACGTAACACACAACATTCTAGGCTCAAATCGATACGATATAAAACATTTCGTCACAATCGGACACACTTTCGGAGTTTGTCGGACCAATTATTTTATATCAGACAAAAGTATAGATATGTGCGATATCTAAATCTGAACCGATGTCAACAAAACTTTATCTTTATCAACCTGCAGTGATCTCAGTGCGCCCTGTAAAATATTGTCTCATTCAGACAAAGTTTGTTTGGTGCAACATTTACCCAATTTTAATAGGGCAAATTTCATTCAAATTGGATCATAAATACGATCTGTATAAACTTTTACATGAAAAGACGGACGGACATGCATAAATCGACTTATAAAGTCATTTTGTGCACATTCTCGAAATTACCATGTGTATATTTCGTTTCCTGTAGCCTATTACAAACACATGCACAAAGACATGATACCCGGTAACATAGTGTGGTATGAGGGAATAAAAAGAATTATATGGGGACTCCCTCAATAGAGGGCGATTATTGATATTTTTTGGTTAGGAAATACGTATACTAAGCACTAAATTCGGTTGAAAAACGCGCTCAAAATCTCCAAAATATCGACCGTTACACTTTGCTGTGAACAACGCCCACATACATTTCTTCCAATTTACATCCACCTCAATTTATTAAACGCACCTCTTCTCTAAATCCCACCATTTCGAATTGCATTCAACCATAACCTAAAAGAGAATTACAGCTGAAAATGTCTTCACTCGCCAAAATTCTTCAACCAGCATGGAAAGACATAAGGCCAAGCTATAAACGTTAGCAAATCAAGAAAACACCAAGACATTGCAAGGCAAATATAGTAGTGACATTGGCGAAATGTTCTTACAAAGATGGTCATAAATTACAAATAACATCATCATCTAACGATGGCAACAACAACTATCATAAAAAATGGCAGAAGGCGTTATAAGTGCTTATTGAAAGCCCACCCACGGATAAAAAAATTGATGAATGAAAAAAACTATCATAGGTAGTACGTACCTTGTTACGCTTGACATAGTTCTGAGTAAATCCAAAACTTGTCCACTGTAAAGGATTTTGGGGGTGTAAAAATAGTTTTTTAAGAATATATAAAAATATTTTTTAAGTGGCCAATACAGTTTTTAAGTCACCAATACAGGCGCGGATTTTTAAAGAATATTTTTCAAGAACCAATACAGGCTTGGATTTTTAAAGAATATTTTTTATGTTACCATTACAGCCATGGATTTTAAAATAATATTTTTTATGTCACCAATACAGGCGAAGATTTTTAAAGTGACCATTACAGCCAGGGATTTAAAAAAATATTTTTTAAGTCATCAATACAGGCGTGGATTTTTAAAAAAAAAAATATTTTTTTATATGATCAATACAGGCGTGGTTTTA
>NW_026889574.1:0-13077 GCF_032173495.1 Musca vetustissima
ACAATTCTTTGTTTAAACGTTGGGTCGTAGGTTCAAATCCCAGCGCAAGAGAACTTTATTTATTTTTTTTTTTTTATTTTAAATTTACTAAATCATATTAATTTTTTATATATATTTAATTTTCATATCTGAAAAACATTAAATTTTTTAAGCATATTTAAAAAAAAATATATACCTATATGCTTAATAAATACGCGCATTGTATTTATTCGATATTTACAAATACAATCATTTTGGTTATTCCAAAAAATACATATTTGTATTCATAAATAATCCTGTAGTTTTTTGAATTTTTTTTTTTTTAATCGACCCTTGGGTCGATTTTTTTCAAAAGAAAAAATTGGGTCACGATTTTTTTCTATAGAAAAAAATTCGTGACCGTGGGTCGATTTTTTTCAATAGAAAAAAATTCGTGAGACCCTTGGGTCGATTTTTTTCTATAGAAAAAAATTCGTGAGACCATCCAGGTCGATTTTTTTCTATAGAAAAAAATTTGGTGAGACCATCCAGGTCGATTTTTTTCTATAGAAAAAAATTCGTGAGACCCTTGGGTCGATTTTTTTCTATAGAAAAAAATTCGTGAGACCCTTGGGTCGATTTTTTTCTATAGAAAAAAATTCGTGAGACCCTTGGGTCGATTTTTTTCTATAGAAAAAAATTCGTGAGACCCTTGGGTCGATTTTTTTCTATAGAAAAAAATTCGTGAGACCCTTGGGTCGATTTTTTTCTATAGAAAAAAATTCGTGAGACCCTTAAAAAAATCGACCCAAGGGTCTCACGAATTTTTTTCTATATAAACAAATTCGGGAGGCCCTCAGAGGTCGATTTTTATCTATAGAAAAAAATTCGTGAGACCCTTGGTCGATTAAAGAAAAAAAAATATTTTTTCTATAGAAAAAAACCACAGGATTTTTTTGAATAACCAAAATGATTGTATTTGTAAATATCGAATAAATACAATGCGCGTATAGGTATATATATTTTTTAAATATGCTTAAAAAATTTAATGTTTTTCAGATATGAAAATTAAATATATATAAAAAATTAATATGATTTAGTAAATTTAAAATAAAAAAAATAAAGTTCTCTTGCGCTGGGATTTGAACCTACGACCCAACGTTTAAACAAAGAATTGTCAAAAAACCAACGCGCTTACCAACAGAGCCACCGCACTTTCTTTGCACAAGGAAATGTGATGCTTGTTTTGTTTTCGTTCCGATGAGATCAGTTGCTTTTCGTTGCTATGCAACAACAACAAATAACGAACGTTACATATTTGTTTTCTGTAAAAAAAACCCTTAGCGCGGACTCTCAGTGAGCGCATATTTTGTGTGTTGAATCCACACACGCACACGCACTAGTATAAAGAGCTATAAATAGATCATTGGAAAACATGTGACATAAAAGAATGCAAAATGGGAAAATTGTACAGTCCAATCCGCTTAATTGAAAGTGGCCGAAAGCAGTGAAATTGTTTCAATTATCCGAGTGTTTCAACAATGGCAAGTCCGAATAATTGATATATGTTTCATTTAACCGAAGTTCAATAAATTAGGTCAATAATTCTGGTAATAAAATGGCAACAATAAATCGAATTTTTAAACATTTCATTACATTGTCCACAAAAAGAAGGAATTTTCTTCCCAATAGCTTTAAACTTTCAGAATTTCAGATTTTTTTCTGATTTAGCAGTCAATGTTCCAAAATTAGTCACCACTTAAAAATCCAACACATTTCAGTTGCTTTTATTTTGGCAACCAGTGGATGCCCATAAAAATGTACTCCTCGAGACCTTTCATTTAAGCCTGTTATATGGTCTTAAAGTACTCTGATTTTTGTTTAAATAATGTTGAGATCTATGGGAAGGTGATAGACCTTCCATTTAAGCCCAATTTCATCCGCCCATCTTTCATAATTTTCGCACAGTGGTCTTAATAGAAAATCAGGATATTTTCAGAAAGTCGTCCAATTTGATGTGTGTTATTATAGAAATAATTAAAAATATAATGTTTTTACAAGATTGATAGAAAAAAACTATAAAAAGTACATTCGGGGTAGATTCGGCATTTTAAAGTGGGGCACATTCGGCCATATACAAATAGTGCAATATTATTTCCGTAAAATGTTTTTAAGTTTGTCTTTAAAAATATTCCTTTAATATGTTTTGAAATTTCGTATATAAGACGCAACGTGCTTGTATTGACGAAAATGTGATAGAATAAAGCTATTTCTTATAGTGTGTGTGACACTATAAGAAAATATAGCTAGAAAATATAGCCTTAAACTTTCAGTTTGAAAGCAAAATAGAACTTTCTAAGTCGATTTATGCATGTCCGTCCGACCTTCTGTCTGTCTGTCCATGTTAAATTGTAAACAATGTACAGGTCGCATTTATGATCCGAATTGGATGAAAATTGGCACAGCCCATTTGTTTGGCCCAAGGGAATTGGGAAAAAACGGTTCAGATTTAGATATAGCTCCCATATATATTTTCGTCCGATTTAAGGTAAATGGTGCACCAAAGTCCCTATATATCTTTCGATGCACGAAATTTGGCACAGCGTATTAAATTAAGTCTAGAATGATATGTGCAAAATTTCGTGAAAATCGGTTCAGATTTAGATATAGCTCCCATATATAGTTTCGCCCGATTTCAGTTAAATGGTCCACTAAAGTCCCTGGAAATCTTTTGATGTGCACGAAATTTGGCACAGCGTTATGAATAAGGTCTAGAATGATGTTTGTCAAGTTTCGTGAAAATCGGTTCAGATTTAGATATAGCTCCCATATATATCTTCGTCGGATTTCAGGTTAATTGTGTACCAAAGTCCATATATATCTTTCGGTTTGGCACAACGTACTAAATTAAGTATAGAATGAAGTGTGCAAAGTTTTGTGAAAATCGGTTCAGATTTAGATATAGCTCCCATATATAGCTTCGCCCGCTTTCAGGTAAATAGTCCACTAAAGTCCCTGGAAATCGTTTGATGTGCACGAAATTTGGCACAGCGTTATTAATAAGGTCTGGAATGATGTTTCCCAAGTTTCGTGAAAATCGATTCAGATTTAGATATAGCTCCCATATATATCTTCGTCCGATTTAAAGTTAATTGTGTACCAAATTAAGTATAGAATGATGTGTGCAAAGTTTCGTGAACATCGGTTCAGATTTAGATATAGCTCCCATATATAGCTTCGCCCGATTTTAGGTAAATAGTCCACTAAAGTCCTTGGAAATCTTTCGATTTGCAGGAATTTTGGCATAGTGTACTGAATTAAGTCTAGAATAATGTGTGCAAAGTTTCGTGACAATCGGTTCAGATTTAGATATAGCTCCCATATATATTTTCATCCGATTTAAGGTAATTGGTGTACCAACGACCCTATATATCTTTCGATTTGTACGAATTTTGGTATAGGGTGCTGAATTAAGTCTAGAATAATGTTGCTAAGCTTCGTGAAAAGATCAATAGCTAGGCCGATTGACACAACGTACTGATGTTATATATATGGCAAGTTTCCCTGAAATCGGTTCAGATGTAGATTTATAACAAAACGCGTCGTCTGTTAGGATACATATGTAAAATATACCCAAAGTGGTGAAGGGTATCATATAGTCGGCCCAGTCCGACTTTACTACTTTCCTTACTGGTTATAATTAAGTATCAGAGGACAGTAATCAGCCATATAGTTTTTATATCTGTTGAATATATACTGAGATATAGAACTCTAAACAAAATGTGCCGAAGGTGCCCCAGTCTCCCCTTTGTATTATGGTCTTAAAACTAAAAAAATATATTTGAATTATGGACAATACGGTTGAATAACGTGCTCAAAATACCCTATAATAGGGAACCGTTTGTGTGGGGCCTGCCCCGAAACCTAAGTATATATTGATAGTTTTTGGTACGAAGGTGGTACACATAATGATAATTCAAAATACACAATTACAGGCATCAAAGGAGGTAATTTAAACAATGTAAATTTAATCTAAAACCAGTAAGAAAATAAAAAGTCGGACTGGACCGACTGTATGATACCCTTCACTACTTTGGGTATATTGTACATATGTATCCTTACAATTGCATGCCAATGTTCCCTCGAAGGAATATACTCATACCTTTCAGCAACCTATACTTAATTTAATTTCATTCGGCCAGATTTAGAGTCATGTGCGTACCATGGGATAAATTTATGGAAAACGATTTATAGTTTTTTTTATCTCAATCAGACTACAGTTCGAAATACATATGGAAGCTGTCGGTGCATCCGCACCAATTTCAGCAAAACGCAATACCGTCATTCAAGTCTCAATTTGATACGTTGTGCAAAATATCGTCTTAATCGGACAAACATTAAGAGTTTGGTACATCATTTATGTAAAATCGGAGGAATATATATGAATAAATCTGAACCGAATTTCACGAATCTTAACACTTTTTGTTCTAGACTCAATTCAGTACGCTATGCCCAAATTTCGTGCACATCGAAGGATATCAAGAGACTCTGGTGCACCATTTACCTAAAATCGGACGAAAATATATATGGAAGTTGTAGCGAAGTCTAAACCGATTTTCCCAAAACTTACCACTCATCGTTCTAGACTCAATTCAGTACGCTATGGGAGCTATATCTAAATCTGAACCGATTTTCACGATATTTAAACCACATCGTTCTAAGCATATTTTAGTACGCTATGCCACATTTCGTGCAAATCGAAGGACTTGGTGCACCATTTACATAAATTCGGACGAACAAATATATGTGAGCTATATCGAAATCTGAACCTATTTTCCCGAAACTTACCACTCATCATTTAGTACTCCATGCCAAACTTCGTGAAACCGGAGGATATAAAGGGACTTTGGTGCACTATTTACCTAAAACCGGACGAAAATATATAATGGAGCTATATCTAAATTTGAACCGATTTTTTCCCAATTTCAATCAATTCGAATCAAAAATGCGACCTGTACTTTGTTTACAATTTAACATGGACAGACGGACGGACGGACATGCATAAATCGTTTTAAAAAGTGATTCTATGCATATTCTCAAAGGAAGGAACTCAAAAATCAACCGAATAAATTGTGTATGTATTTCCCAATAATGAAGACATATAAATGCATAATAAAAAAACTATATATTTGTTTACTTTTCATAAAAATAAATTTTATTTTGTTTTTTGATGTAATTCAAATATACACTAATTTAAGAATGTCCCTAGAAAATTTCAAGTGAAAATCTCAAGAACTCTTGAAGATATAGTCGATTTATTGTGTCAGCATCAAGTGACGCTAAGAGTGATTCTCAAATTTTAAACGCATTTTTCTCGAAGCAGTATTTTCTCTGGGATTGTATAGCTATCGTATGAACTAGTATAAAGCCAATCGGGGAAGAACTTCCTTACTTTTTAACTTAGTTTGTGGTAAAAAATAAGCGAATTTTTAAAGGTTTCCCATTTTCTTAATTTTTTTAGCGAAGCAGATAATCCTAGTTCATACGAGAGCCTGACATGTACTAATTCTAACACCGTTGGAATTTCCGAATTCCGTTGTTGCAGTGATGAGTTATCATGCCCGCCATCAAAAATAAGGACTTTTCTTTAATCACCAAAAACAACAACAACCAAATTTTGCAAATTATTTTTCTTCTCTTTTAAATCTTCAAATATATATGTGTAAAGTTACAAATCTTAACATGCATTGGTATTCATTTACCAGCCCATTGGAAATCTTGAAAATATAAAATCGGGAATGGGAGATTCCCTTAAAGGAATTTACTGTGGCGGTGCTTATGTTTAGGCCGAGGCCATACCATTCACTTAATATATTCCCAAAATTTCCTTTTTTCCAACGGTAGATACAAAAAAATTTTTAGTTCAGTAAATTAACAAAAACATTAAAGAAAGTATTCCTATCGATGTCGATATTATACTTCGAAATATCTCTATCTGTACTGTAAACTGGAAACTATTTTTTTGTTATACAGACTGGACTGCATGTGCTATGATATGTAGATGGCGCAAAAATAAATTAATACACTTCGCTAATTAACCGACATGTGAATAGTGATATCACAAATTTTTTGGTATTTTAAAATATATCTAATGGATAAAAGTTCTTTCAGTCAAAAATTGTCGATACAAGTAATAGATTTGATAAAGGCATCCTGTTATAAATACAGTTTTTATGACTAGGTGCTCATACAATATCCAAAGTAAGCTGGTTAAAGGAATGCCCACGCCTGCCTCTTGAAGTATGCTGAATGACAATTTTGCATTATCAGCTACCAAACATAAATATTTTGCGACAATACGTAATACATACCTTCAAAATGAGAAAATGAGAGAGAATTTTTAAATGTCGAATATATTCGACAAAAACACTGAAAGGGTTAAGATTTGATATCTAGATTTACAATTCGAGTCGATTAAGAAGGCATAGTCTAAACGTGCCGTTTTAAAGGAAAACACGCGCAAGTTTATGCTGATTAAAATTATAATTAAAAATTAACAAGTGAAAAAGGCGTTAAGTTCGGTCGGACCGAACTGTGGATACCCCATAGGAAACATACCGAAAAGTATAACTATAATTGTACTTCATGCTATATGCTAAAAATGATTACGACGACCAAGGCCCAAGAACTGGGGGGTACAGTTAAATGGAGTCTAGGATTTGCTACTCAAGTACTCAATTAGAGCCAATTCAGTCGAAAAATACGTTCAGAACCCCCAAAATACTGAATATTGGGGGTACCGTTATATGGAGGCTACTAGAAAAAGTAGACCTATATTTATAATTTTTAGTGGAGAAATTTGTTCAAGAACCCTAAAATACGGAAAATTGGGGTGGACCCTTATATGAGAGCAATGCCTAAACGTGGACCGATATAGCCTAACTTCAAAACTGCTTGCAGAAAATCTCCCTCAATTCGTTTAGAGGCTAGTGTGATTACAACAGGCAGATGAACTTGGCTAAATCATCATAAAACTTTACGCTGATCAGGAATATATATCGTCATCATAAATGCAGACGGACGTAACTACAGAAAAGTTCGAAATTGACTTATTGTTTGATTATTGTTCGTCTAATCAAACTACATGTTCACACAAAAATTTAGACATCTAACGTCAAAAACCGCGATCTTATTAAAGAAATTCAAATGGACTTAGCTACAATAGCAAGTTTTGTAAAAAACCAAAGCTCTCAATATTGAGGATAGAAATTCTGAACCTTTATTAATGTTACATCTGGGATGTTTGATATTGATATATATCGGTCAAGTTTTTACGGTAGCCCCCATATAGCGGTATCTCAAATTTAAGGTTTTTCTTCATTTTTTGAACTAATCATCTAAATCTAAACCGATGTCAACAAAACTTAACACACGTCACTCCGGACTCAATTTCGTACGCAGTACAAATATAAATACATATACCTAGCATATACCCGCTACTTCGTTAGCGAATGTGGGAAGTATTTAAAACCCAATACCAACCAATATTAACACTTTTAAAACCGTTTAGTACCAATGTTCTCTTATAGTACTCAACCCTACACACAAATTCTGACCGCAAAATAAATAGCACTATACAAAATTTTGTGTCATTTAGTTAAATTTCCAAATTTCAAATATAGCTTCACCCAAATCCAAATTAAGTACCAATTAGTAAACATAAATATATAAATTGTCATAACTTCCTACATTAACATACGAATTTCCAACACTTCCCACATACCCCAATCTTAATTTCAAATTTCAGGATTCTATCGGTTCACCTAAATCCAATTTGTTTCAAATTTAGTGCCATTTAATACACATAGGTACAAATTTGCATTACTATCTACATCATGCAATCCAATGAAAATCTTATCACTCAATTTCAAGATTTCAGCTCTATCGGTTGACTTTTAATCCAAACTGTGCCAAAACTTCCAACTTAACCGAAACTAACACCCCCACAGTGCTTCAAAATCTAAATTTCAGGATTCCAACTCTATCGGTTCACCCACAATTCAAATTGTACCAAATTTAGTACACAGTGGTACGAATTTCCAAAACTTCCTACATACCCCATTCGAACCCCCCAACAGTGATCCTAACCACTATTTGGTACCATTTAGTAAACATTATTACGAATTTCCAAAACTTTCTACATAGCCCAATACTACACCCCGACAGTGATCCTAACTTCAAATTTCAAGATTCTAGCTCTATCGGTTTACTCAAATCCACATTTGGTACTATTTTGAAACTGTAACCCAAACTGTAACCATAACTCCAAATTTCAGGATTCCAGCTGTATTGGTGCACCAAAAATTTAAATTGTACAAAATTTAGTACACATTTGTACGAATTTTTAAAACTTCCTACATACCCCAATCCTACACCTCCACAATGATCCTAAATCCAAGTTTCAAGATACCAATTCTATCGGTTCGCCCACAATTCAAACTGTACAAAATTTAGTACAAAGTAATACAAAATTTCAACACTTCCTACATACCCCGGTCCTACACACCCACAGTGATGCTAAATCCATGTTTTAGGATTCAAACTCTATCAGTTCACTCACAATTCAAATTGTACCAAATTTAGTACACAGTAGTACTAATTCCCAAACTTCTTGCATACCGCAATCCTATCCCCCACACTGATCCTAAATCCAAGTTTCAGGATTCCAACTCTATCGGTTCACCCACTATTTAAATTGTACCAAATTTAGTACACATTAGTACAACTTTTTAAAGCTCCCTACATCTTAAACCTCAACAATGATCCTGACTCCAAATTTCATGATTCTAGCTCAATTGGTTCACCTAAAATTCAAATTGTACCATTTAGTACGAATTTCAAAAACTTCCAACTTAACCCAAACCAAGACCCCCACAGTGCTCTAAAATCTAAATTTCAGGATTCCAACTCTATCGGTTCACCCACAATTCAAATTGTACCAAATTTAGTACACAGTGGTACGAATTTCCACAACTTCCTACTTAACTCAAACCAACACCCCCACAGTGATCCTAAATCCAAGTTTCAGGATTCCAATTCCAACGGTTCACCCACAATTAAAATTGTACCAAATTTAGTACACATTAGTACAAATTTTTAAAACTCCCTACATATCTCAATCTTAAACATCAACTATGACTCCTGACTCCAAATTTCATGATTCTAGCTCAATTGGTTCACCTAAAATTCAAATTGTACCAAATTTAGTACCATTTAGTATGAATTTCAAAAACTTCCAACTTAACCCAAACCAACACCCCACAGTGCTTCAAAATCTAAATTTCAAATTGTACCAAATTTAGTACACAGTGGTACGAATTTCCAAAACTTCCTACTTAACCCAAAATTTCACCCCCAGAGTGATCCTTAATCCATGATTTAAGATTCCAACTCTATCGGTTCACCCACAATTCAAATTGTACCAAATTTAGTACACATTAGTAAAAAATTTTAAAACTTCCTACAAACCAACACCCCCACAGTGATCCTAAATCCAAGTTCCACAGTGATCCTAAATCCAAGTTTCAGGATTCCAATTCCATCGGTTCACCCACAAATTAAATTGTACCAAATTTATTACACATTAGTACACATTTTTAGAACTCCCTACATATCTCAATCTTACACCTTAACAATGATCCTGTCTCCAAATTTCATGATTCTAGCTAATTTGTTCACCTAAAATTCAAATTGTACCAAATTTAGTACCATTTAATACCCATAAGTAATAATGTCTTAAACTGAGTCCTGACCCCAATCCTACACCCCTACAGTGATCCTGACTCCAAATTTTATTGTTCCCGCTCTATCGGTTCACCCAAATCCAAATTGTACCAATTATAGTACGATTTAGTACTTTTCGTACACATAAGTAACAAATTTCCAAAACTACGTACATTTCACAATCCTATACTCCGACGGTAATGTTACTTTCAATTTTCACGATTCTAGCTCCATTTGTACCTCCAAATCAAATTTGTACCAAATATAGTACCATATAGTACTTTTCGTACACATGAGTACACGGTTTCAAAACCATCTCCTTATATCGACCCTACTTCCCAACCCTAATTCGCATTCCAAATTTCAAGTTTTTAGCTCTATCCGTTCTCATGCTACAGAATTGTACCAAATTTAGTACATTTTCGTACATTTCGGATAGTTGTAGTTCGAATTTCCAAAAACCCTTTGGTACATCTATCCTACATTCCATCAGTGACCCTCAATCCAATTTACAGAGTTCTAGCTCTACTGGTTCGCCAAATACAAATGATATCATATTTAGTACTTTTTAGTACTTTTCGCACCCTTCTAGTACGAATATCCAAAATCCCAGCCTTATCTGTCACATTTGGGCCAAGAGTGACCCTCACCCAAAATTTCAAGATTCTAGCTTCAGCCGTTTCGTCTGGGCGTTGATGAATCGTTAAATCAGTCAGTCAGTCAATCACTTTACTCTTTTATTAGTATATAGATAGATAACGTTCTTTGCTTTTCCTGTAAAATTAGTAAAAGTGTAGTTACGTCCGTTTGCATTTATGATGACGATATATGTTTATTGCATGTAAAATGGCACCTTTATCATAAAAACCGCCATAGAAATTAATTCTTATAGGGTAACAGGGAGTCGAAGCAAGTTTGTTTGCGATATGATCTACAGATTGCGTCAATAACTCGTTCATAAATTGAATATCATTGTCTTGTTAGAATGAATTGTTTGGCTATGATGTGCAATGCAAAAAATGCATTCTAACAAGAAAATAATGTCCAATGTATAAACGCGTTATTGGCGCCATCTATATATCATAACACAAAGCAACCGTTATAACAACTGATTATTTTAAAAATTATATATTTTACGAACGCGGCAACTCTGGCGCAGAAAAAAAATTGTTATTCTTAAAAAAAATTATGTTAGTAATTATACATATAAAAAAGAGTATTGTTTATAGAATTAGTATATAATAAACTAGGACATACACCATAAACCTTAATTTGTACATAAATTGTCCCCAAAACTCGAATGTCCCCAAAATCGTCCCTACGGCAAATATTTTTTTGGGGACTGGCCTCAAAATTCAAAAATGTCCCCGAAATAGTCACTGTATCGAAAATGTGTCCCCACATAATCCGCTGTGCATATATATATATATATACAATCGGAAGCAATATCATGTAGTATTCCGTACAAAAAATTTCGAAACAAATCGGACGCATGCTGTATTAAAATCTGAACGGATTTCGACCAAATTCATTAGAGCTCGTCCTTAGGCTTCGTCGCAAATGAACAATAAATTTGCTCCGCATTTTCTAAAAAAAAACATGGTCAGATAGAAATTGACGCAAAAAATGATTTCATGTGCAAGTATATCCACAAAAGTAACTATCGTCCATTTGGTTTCCTTTTAGATGTTACAACCATATCAACAAATACAATAATGTTTTAAAATTGTGTGGTGAAAGGTAGAATTACAGCCACTTTTATTCAGAAATGTTTCCAAATTGGAACGTATCATAGCATAGGGGTTATACCATGGAATGGAAAATGAATAAATCAGACGAAAATACATAGGGAAGCAATATTTAATCCGACAACGTAACATTTGACATAAAAAATGAAATAAGCACTAGAAATGAAAAAATTGCAGCCTATTTTGATAATGATACTGTTGCGATTTTCGATGCAATGAATAATATGTGATATATCACAGAAGCGGACATATACCAACATTTTTAGTAATCTATCAAATGCTAAATTTATTAAAATATCAAAACCCTAATACCACAAAATTCAGAAACCTTTTGTGGGTGCTATACGTAAAAGCAGTAGTAGTAAGACATATGTTCTGCCACAAATTGCTTTATGCTAATTGCCCTACGCATATTTCCGTATATTTCCCGTAAGCTTATGTGTGTTTCCCCCTATCCCTATCCACTTGTTTTCTTTTTTGTCTTGTCCAATGTGGTCCATTCGTATGACCTTGATGACCCTGAATCAATACCGCTTGTGTCCCATATTTGTTCTTCCCCCCTTTCTTCCGTATTTTTTCTGTAAGTGTCCCCCCCTCTTCCCTATTCACTTGTTTTCGTGATGCAGTGCGGCCACCGCTCTTGCATACATTTATCCCCCCTTCTCTACCCACTTGTTTTTTTCTTGGTTGCGCAATATTGTGAAATACATGAAGCAGTGTC
This sequence comes from Musca vetustissima, assembly GCF_032173495.1. Lineage (NCBI taxonomy): Eukaryota > Metazoa > Arthropoda > Insecta > Diptera > Muscidae > Musca > Musca vetustissima. The sequence continues at coordinate 12,211 of NW_026889574.1, forward strand.
TCATATGATTGTCTATTGGAACAAGACTCAATCCGATCATGGGTGTCTTATCAGAAAGAATTTGTTAGAATTTACAAGATGCAATGTCTGTCCATTGAGCCAATTTGAATCTTAAGTCTCTTATCAGCAAGTGTTTGTTGCTATGATTGGAGAGGCGCCCATCGGTCTATAGATTCTACCAAGACCATATGTCTGTCCCACCATTGATTATCTGTCATATTATTATTTTTTTCTAATATTTGGTGTATCTCTAAATCAATTGTTTCCATGGTTTAAATATTACATAGTTACCCACATTTAGTTAGTAAAGCAACCTTCGCGGTATCAATATCTTACGGTATCAATATCTTGCGATATCAATATCTTACAGCATCAATATCTTGCGGTATATCTTACGGTATCAATATCTTGCGATATCAATATCTTACAGCATCAATATCTTGCTGTATCAATATCTTACGGTATCAATATCTTACAGCATCAATATCTTGCGGTATCAATATCTCACAATATCGTGAAAAATTTATTATTGTGAAAAACTTACTATTGTGAAAAACTTAATATTGTGAAAAACTTAATATTGTGAAAAACTTAATATTGTGAAAAACTTAATATTGTGAAAAACTTTTTATTGTGATTTGTTTGCGTAAAATTTATAACTCAAAATGGCAAAATTCGTATACAATTTCTGCTCAAAAGAATTTAATTTTAGTTCAGCCCTAACACGGCATATGAAAATTCATAAAATTTGCCAAATTTGTTGTAGAATGTTTTTACATTCTCAAGCATTAAAAATGCACTATAATGTAAATCACCTGGAGTATTTACAAGGACAACAGGAAAGAGAATATGAGCTACAACAACAAT
>NW_026889575.1:0-12942 GCF_032173495.1 Musca vetustissima
TTCCGATTTTACGTAAATAGTGCAGAACAGTCCCTATATATCCTTCGATTTTCACGAAATTTGGCATAGCGTACTGAGCTAAGTCTAGAACAATGTATGTTAAGTTTCGAGGAAATCGGTTCATATTTAGATAGAGCTTCCATATATATTTTCGTCCGATTTTAGGTAAATAGTGCACCAAAGTCCCTATACGTCTTTCGATTTGCACGAAATTTGGCATAGCGTACTGAATTAACTCTAGAATTATGTGTACTAAGTTTCGTGAAAATCGGTTCAGATTTAGATATAGCTCCCATACATATTTTCGTCCGATTTAATATAAATGGTGCACCAAATTTCGTATATATTTTTCTTTCAATGTTTTTTCGAAAAGGCGACGTTTGTTAGGAGACTATGTTGAATATACCCAAAGTGGTAAAGGGTATCATATATTCGGCCCAGTCCGACTTTACTACTTTCCTTACTGGTTTTATTATGGTTGCGTATAATTTATATATACGCGTATTGAACTTATACGCTCTAAGAAACTAGTCATTAAAATCACTAATACGCCCCATGTGACTTTGTGTTTGACAAAGACTTGGACTTTTTACAACACATTTTTGATGTAATTTTATAAACGTACATTAAAAAAACAATTTTCTGGCAAGGAGTTTTTAAAAATACGTTTTCAATAAGTACCAAAAAAGAAAATACGTTTTCTTTTTTCGAGGGTCTAACCAAGGCGTAGATTTTTTTAAAAAATAATTTTCCAGAAGTAGTTGCTTTAAAAATGTTTTTAAAAAATATTTTTCTTGGGGTCTAACGAAGGCGTTTTATTTTAAATATTTTACAAATGCGTGAATTTAAACACCTATATTTTTTAAATATTTTTTTTGACGTCTATGCTCTCTATCTCTCTTTTGTGAGATAATGTAGATCTCTCATGGCGTGTCTAGATGAGGGAAGTTTGTCCATACGACATGGCTGTTTCCGGTGATAAACAGTTTGTTTTTCCACTACATACCACTAATATTCTCCAAGGTCCTTGTTCCTACCAAAATTGTTTACTGGGTCTATCGCAACAACTATGCTCAGAATTCCATTTAAGTGCAATTACCATTTAAACAGAAATAGAGAAACTGAATGTTAATGCAGAACAACGACAATCCCGCGAACACACACACACATGCCGAAATAAAAACCAGAAAAGGCAAATGAATGAAGAACGCATACGACTGACTGTTGCAACAACCATAAAACTACAATAGCTACGGCAGTAACACGAACAACAAAAACAACAACAATAACATATGGGAAAAATTATTGCACCGCGGTAGAGAGGGACTTTTTCACGCCATGCCACGCCGTTTGTTGGCAGATGATTATTTAAATGTCAGTTTCGCTGCATGTTGTCTGCACCCCTCAGCCTCCCCGTAAAAGTATAAACAATAACAACAAAACCAGAAAAGTGTACATACACATTTGCACACTCACACATATTTACCCTATCCTACATGTGTAGATACGACAATATGGCCTGCATTACTGCAACATGCATTTAGTTGCAACAACCAAAAAGATGATGATACAAATGCTTGTTATTGTTGCACCACTGTTTTTATTGTAGTTGTTTTTGTCATTGTTGCTGTTCAAATTTCTATTTTGTTTTGTTCGAGGACATTCAGCTGTTCGAAGATCTTTCGGGTACATTGAAAATGCGTTGCAAAGCGTAAAAAACACAACATCAGCTGCCTTGTTGTTATTAAAGCTGTTTAGATAGATAGGTGGGCCGACGTGGTTGTGGAAACGGCGGTGGAACGGTGGCGAATAGGAAATGAATTGCATTTTTTGAAATAACATTGAATTTGCGGATTGCACAAGGCAAACAGATGTCGGTGCAATTCGCCGATCGAAGTGTTCCAATTTAAAACAAACGAAAATGTTGTTTATAGGAATTTAAAAAGTAGACATTAATGCGAAGATTTTGGATTAAATACAGAATAAAGGAGATGTTAGGAATGAGATATTTTGAATCCAGTATCATATTCTCAATTTATATATCCGATTCTCAACTTATGAATGTATTGCACTTGTGCGACAAAATTGATGTCATGGACTGGGAGTTGCAAAATTCCCATTTTGGGATGAAAGACCTTGGTGAGTATATGAAAACCTTAAAAGGGAACAAGTGACAAGGGCGGTGAGTTCTACCGGACCGAACTTTGGATACCTTTCAGCATAGGTATACTGATAGGTACTTAAAATAAAATATATTGAACATACCAAAAAGTGGACCTATACCGACAATTTTACAAAATCAGTTATGTAAACCATAATGTATACCAAATACAAATTTAAGCAGTTTTTAATGGGTATTTTTCGTAAAAACTTCAAAAAGTGGGCTGATATTAACGACGCATGGTATGGTGGAACATCCCCAAAATACTCCAATTTAAAGGGCGCAGTTATATGAGGTTATCACCAACGAACAAAGGTTTTATTTCAGGTTTATACGTACGTCCCCAGAGGCTATACCTAAATTGCATCGTGTAGGAATTACCGAATATTTGCAGTTATCATTATATGAGGTTCTGTGCCTAATTTAGGACTGAATTTCGGAACTAACATATTTGCATCACCATCTCATTTAGGCTAGATATTTAAATACCGAAAATTGGTAGATATCATTATATGGGGGCTAGGCCAAAATGCGGGCTGATATACTTCATTCTAGAACCTTAAGTTCTAGTTTTTGATCTCTATATCCCACGCAGGTAGAATGATAACAACAGAGTCTAAGAACCAAACCCTAAAAGCGGCATAAATGAGATAACTATTTTATTATAAACCAGTAGGAAAAGTAGTAAAGTTGGACTGAGCCGACTATATGATACCATTTACCACGTTTGGTATATTCTAAATATGCATCCTTACAATTGCATGTCAATGTTCCCTTGAAGGAACATACTAATGCCTTTCTGGACCTATGATAAATTTAATTTCATTCGGGCATATTTAGATTCGTCAGCGTACCATGGAACAAATTTATGGAAAACGATTTATAGCAAAATTGATACACGCTATTCGGTACGCCGCACTGTTAAAAAGGTAATTTCAATAAGACACCCGTTCGAAATACATATGGAAGCTATGGCTGCATCTGCAGCCACTTCAACAAAGTACAATAACGTCATTCAAGTCTCAATTTGATACGCTGTGCAAAATTTCGTGTAAATCGGACAAACATTGGGAATTTGGTGCACCATTTATGTAAAATCGGACAAAAATATATATGGGAGCTATATCTAAATCTGAACGGATGTTCACGAAACTTTGCACACATCATTATAGACTCAATTTAGTACGCTATGCCAAATTTCGTGCAAATCGAAAAATATATTCGGACTTTTGTACACCATTTACATTAAATCGGTCGAAATATATATGTATATGAGAGCTATATCTAAATCTGCACCGATTTTCACGAAACTTAGCACACATCATTCTAGGCCTAATTCATTAAGCTATGGCAAATTTCGTGCAAATCGAGAGGTATATAGAGACTTTGGTCCACAATTTACCTTATATCGGAAGAAAATATATATGGGAGCTACATCAAAATTTGAACTGATTTTCAGGAAACTTAGCACACATCATTCTAGCCCTAATTCAGTACGCTAGCCCTAATTTGGTACAGCTCATTTATTTGGCCCAAAGACGAACCCTATTAAAAATGGGAAAAATCGGTTTAGATTTAAATATAGCTCACATATATAATTTCGTCCGATTATGGTAAATGGTGCACCAAAGTCCCTATATATCTTTCGATTTGTACGAAATTTGGCATAGTGTAGTGAATTAAGTCTAGAATGATGTGTGCTGAGTTTCGTGGAAATCGGTTCAGATTTAAATATAGCTCACATATATAATTTCGTCCGATTTAATGTATATGGTGAACCAAAGTCCCTATATATCTTTCGATATGCACGAAATTTGGCACGGCGTGCTGAATTAAAAGTAGAATGATGTGTGTTAAGTTTCATGAAAATCGGTTCAGGTTTAGATATAGTTCCCATATATAATTTCGTCTGATTTAAGGTAAATAATGCACCAAATTCCCTATATAGCTTTCGATTTACACGAAATTTGGCATAGCGTAGTGAAATTCGTCTATAGTGATTGTCTTAAGTTTCGTGAACATCGGTTCAGATTTAGATATGGCTCACATATATAGTTTCGTCCGATTTAAGGTAATTCGGGCACCAAAGTCCATATATTTTTTTCGATTTACACGAAATTTGGCATAGGGTACTGAATTAGGTCCAGAATGATGTGTGCTAAGCTTCGTAAAAATCGGTTTAGATTTATATATAGCTCTCATATATATATATATATATATATATATAATATCGTTCGATTTAATGTATATGGTGCACCAAAGTTATTATTTATCTTTCGTTAAATTTCATGTCAAAGTTCTTTCGAAAAGGCGACGTCTGTTAGGAAACTATGTAGAATATACCCAAAGTGTTGAAGGGTATCATATAGACGGCCCAGTCCGACTTTACTACTTTCCTTACAGGTTTGAAAATTATTTTTGACAAAAAACCAAATTGAAAAATAGGGAAGATCTTCGCCCATTGGATTTATCCTAATTGTCCAATTGGCAAAATTGTGAAGAAATTTGAAGAGAATGAAGTGGTTGCAAATAGTGTAAGGTCTATCTACTAACGATCGCTTGTTCCGCAAAAAATATCGCTGCTGCAAGGGAAAGTTTTGCTGGAGATACGAATGTATCGATTCCTCATCTTTATTAGGAATTAGAACTGTCTTACAGGACATTGTGAGAATCTTGAAGTAATTGAAGTGACACAATTACATCCAGAAAAAGTCACAGCTTTATGTGCCCTTTGGCCCGGAGTCAATTGGAGCGACAATTTTTTATTGTCATACGATAACGGATTTTTTTTGCCTGCTATTGGAGAATGCGACTTGAAGAAGATGTGGTTTCTATAAGACGGTGTCATATGTCACACAGTTGGAGCGAATAATTTCTCGTTGTGGCGATATCAACTGGCCACCAAGATAATTTGATTTGAAACAATTTGGACTTATTTATGGAGCTACGTGAAGGAAAACCTTCAACTTTTGTTTATTAAAAACCAACATTCTTTTCTAAATAATTAGGAATTATATATATATTTTTTTTAATAAATCCACGCCTTGGATGGTCGTTAAAAAAATATTCTTTAAAAAATCCACGCCTTGGATGGTCGTTTAAAAAATATTCTTTAAAAAATCCACGCCTTGGATGGTCGTTAAAAAAATATTCTTTAAAAAATCCACGCCTTGGATGGTCGTTAAAAAAATATTCTTTAAAAAATCCACGCCTTGGATGGTCGTTAAAAAAATATTCTTTAAAAAAACCACGCCTTGTATGGTCGTTAAAAAATATTCTTTAAAAAAAACCACATTCGTCAAGTTATGGCTCAGTTATCGTCCAATATGTGTCAAAAAGTGGTTGCGTGCAACAGTACGCTTGGAGGTCATTTAAATGATGTATGCTTATGCAAATATTCATGTCTTATAATAAAAATATAAATTATAAAAAAAAAATAATATTTATGCCTTTTTATTTATGTTTCCTATTGAAACCACGAAATTGATAATTCTCACATAATACAACCCCACGAAGAAGAGGATGGAAGCATTAGAATTACTGCATTTTTATTAAATATCGTTAAATAAATATTATCGAGATTCTTGTCAAAATCTAATAGAAAATTAAATCATTTTTATACCCGCAGCTCATTGTCGTATGAGTATTACCAATTTACAATATTTTCATTATGACGCATGAGTAATATTAATAACACTATCGACATTAAGTATACACAATATAATCATCACTCAGTCACTCATTCGCTTGCTCACCAGTCAAGTGGATGCAGTGGTAATTTAAAATAATTTGTTTTATGAGTTTACTAGGGTGCAAGTCATCTAAAATGGTAAAACAACAAAAGCAAAAAAAAACTCTGCACTAATGTTTATACAAGTAGAACAAACACATGCAAACGCACAAACACACACACTCGCATACATACTCTTACACTAATAGACACTGAATCTTTCGCTGGCACTTATTTGAGTTGAAGTCAATCATTTCGTATGTGTTCATATTTACTTAATAAAATAATCACATGGTATAACTTTTAGATACACTCACACACAGATACATTTCTGTACTAGATGCTCCGGCTTACAAGCCGCTTTTCACATCTTTACCACCAACCGAAAAAATAAAATCCAGTTCAATGGTTCTAATAGAAATAGTTGTGTGTATGGGTGTCTATCTATGTGAGATTGTGTGTGCGTGTTTTTTATAAAATAAAAATCATGGCGACATGCAGTATGGCTATGCATGAACACTTGGCGGGCACTTGGGGTTCCCACTCTGCACCGGGAGGGATATCAGAGATTGCGACGGTGTTGGGGGAACATGAGAAAATTGCACATATTTTTGGTTTTTAGATGTTATCATTTAATTAAGCAACATTTTTTAATTAAGTTACAAGAATACTTGTGTAAAGCTTAACACAATCTGGTGTATTGCACAGAACCCCTACTGCACACACAAGTGATACACACATACACACACAGTAAAATATATATACTCATACCCGTGACTTACCCAACTATAACTCGTTCAGTTTATTCTATATGTACGATCGCTTATATTCCTTTTGGACTTAACTTTCATAAGAAGAGACGTAATAACGACGTCGTCGACGATGACGACATCGGAATCGACAACAACCCGAATGAATATTCAAGTAACATTATGTGAGCAACAGCATTCCCGGTAGCCACGGTATGTAGACTGCACTGTGGCGAAGTGCTAAAGAATTAGGAATTATTTTATAAATAAACTAGTAAAGAAAGTAGTGAAGTCGGACGGGGCCGACTATATGATACCCTTCACTTGGGTATGTTGTACATATGTATCCTCACAATTGCCTCGAAGGTCTTTCTGCAACCTATGCTAAATTTAATTTCATTGGGGAAGATTTATAGTCGTCCGCGTACCATGGAACAAATTTATGGAAAACGATTTATAGCAAAATTGATACAATCTATACGGTACGCCGCACTGCTAAAAATTTAATCGTAATCAGACACCCGCTCGAAATACACATGGAAGCTATCGCTGCATCTGCACCAATTTCAATAAAACGCAATAACGTTATTCAAGCCACAATTTGATACGTTGTGCAAAATTTCGTGTCAATCGGACAAACATTAGGAGTTTGGTGCATCATTTATGAAAAATCGGACGAATATATACATATATATATATATATATATATGTATATGATCTGAACCGATTTTCCCTAAACTTGCCACACATCATTCTAGGCTCAATTCAGTACGCTATGCCAAATTTCGTGCAAATCGAAGGATATATAAGGACTTTGGTACACCATTTACATTAAATCGGACGAAAATATATATGGCAGCTATATCCAAATCTTAACCGATTTTCACGAAACTTAACGCACATCACCCTAGACTTCATTCAGAACATTATGCCAAATTTGATGCACCACTTGCATAAAATCGGACGAAAATATATATGGGAGCTATATCGAAATATGAACTGATTTTCTCGAAACTTACCACTCATCATTCTAGACTCAATTCAGTATGCTATGCCAAATTTCTTGCCGATGGAAGGATTTAAAGGGACTTTGGTGCACTATTAACCTAAAATCGGACGAAAATATATATGGGAGCTATATCTAAATCTGAACCGATTTTCAGGAAATTTAACACACATAGTTCTAGGGTTTATTCAGTATGCTATGCCGAATTTCGTTCAAATCGAAGGTTAAAAGGTACATTGGTTTACCGTTTACATTAAATCTGACGAAAATATATATGAGAGCTATATTTAAGTTTGAACCGATTTCCACGAAACTTGGCAGACTTCACTCCAGGTTCAGTTCAGTATGCCATGCCAATTGTCGTCCAAATTGAAAAATATATAGGGACTTTTGTACATCATTTACATGAAATCGGACGAAACTATGTATGAGAGCTATATCTAAATCTGAACCGAATTCACGAAACTTGGAAGGCATCATTCTGTGCTCAATTCAGTATGTTATGCCAAACTTCGTGCAAATCGAAAAATATGTAGGGATTTTGGTGCACCTTTTACATTAAATCGGACGAAACTATATGCGGGAGCTATATCTAAATCTGAACCGATTTTCACGAAATAATACACACATCATTCTAGGCTAAATTCATTACTCTGTGCCAAATTTCGTGCAAATCGAAAGATATTTAGGTTCTTTGGTGCACTATTTACCTAAAATCTGACGAAAATATATATGGGAGCTATATCTAAACCTTTACCGATTTTCATGAAATTCAACACACATCGTTCTAGGCTTAATTCAGTACGCTGTGCCAAATTTCGTGTAAATCGAAAGATATATAGGGACTTTGGTGCACCATTCACATTAAATCGGGCGACACATGGTTGTAGGCTTAATTTCGTGCAAATCGAAAGATATATAGGGACTTCGGGCACCATTTTCATTAAATCGGGCGAAACTATATATTGGAGCTATATCTAAATCGGAACCGATTTTCACGAAACTTTGCAGACATCATTCTGTGCTCAATTCAGTACGTTATGCCAAATTTCGTGCAAATTGAAAGATATATAAGGACGTTGGTGCACCAACATTTACAATAAATCGGGCGAAACTATATATGGGAGCTATATCTAAATCTGAACCGATTTTCTCTAATTTCAATAGGGTTCGTCCTTCGGCCAAATAAGTACTTACTTACTTAGCTGGCTTGTTACAGAACGGTTGTTCCATAAGCCGAGCTTAAAAAAGATTTCCAAGCGCGTCGGTCTTGTGCGCAAGTCCACCAATATGTTCCAAGATGTTGTTTTCTACTTGGTCTTTCCATTTAACTTGAAAAACTATTCTTTAATAAATCCACGCCTTGGATGGTCCTTGAAAAACTATTCTTTAATAAATCCACGCCTTGGATGGTCCTTGAAAAACTATTCTTTAATAAATCCACGCCTTGGATGGTCCTTGAAAAACTATTCTTTAATAAATCCACGCCTTGGATGGTCCTTGAAAAACTATTCTTTAATAAATCCACGCCTTGGATGGTCCTTGAAAAACTATTCTTTAATAAATCCACGCCTTGGATGGTCCTTGAAAAACTATTCTTTAATAAATCCACGCCTTGGATGGTCCTTGAAAAACTATTCTTTAATAAATCCACGCCTTGGATGGTCCTTGAAAAACTATTCTTTAATAAATCCACGCCTTGGATGGTCCTTGAAAAACTATTCTTTAATAAATCCACGCCTTGGATGGTCCTTGAAAAACTTTAATAAATCCACGCCTTGGATGGTCCTTGAAAAACTATTCTTTAATAAATCCACGCCTTGGATGGTCCTTGAAAAACTATTCTTTAATAAATCCACGCCTTGGATGGTCCTTGAAAAACTATTCTTTAATAAATCCACGCCTTGGATGGTCCTTGAAAAACTATTCTTTAATAAATCCACGCCTTGGATGGTCCTTGAAAAACTATTCTTTAATAAATCCACGCCTTGGATGGTCCTTGAAAAACTATTCTTTAATAAATCCACGCCTTGGATGGTCCTTGAAAAACTATTCTTTAATAAATCCACGCCTTGGATGGTCCTTGAAAAACTATTCTTTAATAAATCCACGCCTTGGATGGTCCTTGAAAAACTATTCTTTAATAAATCCACGCCTTGGATGGTCCTTGAAAAACTATTCTTTAATAAATCCACGCCTTGGATGGTCCTTGAAAAACTATATTTAATAAATCCACGCCTTGGATGGTCCTTGAAAAACTATTCTTTAATAAATCCACGCCTTGGATGGTCCTTGAAAAACTATTCTTTAATAAATCCACGCCTTGGATGGTCCTTGAAAAACTATTCTTTAATAAATCCACGCCTTGGATGGTCCTTGAAAAACTATTCTTTAATAAATCCACGCCTTGGATGGTCCTTGAAAAACTATTCTTTAATAAATCCACGCCTTGGATGGTCCTTGAAAAACTATTCTTTAATAAATCCACGCCTTGGATGGTCCTTGAAAAACTATTCTTTAATAAATCCACGCCTTGGATGGTCCTTGAAAAACTATTCTTTAATAAATCCACGCCTTGGATGGTCCTTGAAAAACTATTCTTTAATAAATCCACGCCTTGGATGGTCCTTGAAAAACTATTCCTTAATAAATCCACGCCTTGGATGGTCCTTGAAAAACTATTCTTTAATAAATCCACGCCTTGGATGGTCCTTGAAAAACTATTCTTTAATAAATCCACGCCTTGGATGGTCCTTGAAAAACTATTCTTTAATAAATCCACGCCTTGGATGGTCCTTGAAAAACTATTCTTTAATAAATCCACGCCTTGGATGGTCCTTGAAAAACTATTCTTTAATAAATCCACGCCTTGGATGGTCCTTGAAAAACTATTCTTTAATAAATCCACGCCTTGGATGGTCCTTGAAAAACTATTCTTTAATAAATCCACGCCTTGGATGGTCCTTGAAAAACTATTCTTTAATAAATCCACGCCTTGGATGGTCCTTGAAAAACTATTCTTTAATAAATCCACGCCTTGGATGGTCCTTGAAAAACTATTCTTTAATAAATCCACGCCTTGGATGGTCCTTGAAAAACTATTCTTTAATAAATCCACGCCTTGGATGGTCCTTGAAAAACTATTCTTTAATAAATCCACGCCTTGGATGGTCCTTGAAAAACTATTCTTTAATAAATCCACGCCTTGGATGGTCCTTGAAAAACTATTCTTTAATAAATCCACGCCTTGGATGGTCCTTGAAAAACTATTCTTTAATAAATCCACGCCTTGGATGGTCCTTGAAAAACTATTCTTTAATAAATCCACGCCTTGGATGGTCCTTGAAAAACTATTCTTTAATAAATCCACGCCTTGGATGGTCCTTGAAAAACTATTCTTTAATAAATCCACGCCTTGGATGGTCCTTGAAAAACTATTCTTTAATAAATCCACGCCTTGGATGGTCCTTGAAAAACTATTCTTTAATAAATCCACGCCTTGGATGGTCCTTGAAAAACTATTCTTTAATAAATCCACGCCTTGGATGGTCCTTGAAAAACTATTCTTTAATAAATCCACGCCTTGGATGGTCCTTGAAAAACTATTCTTTAATAAATCCACGACTTGGATGGTCCTTGAAAAACTATTCTTTAATAAATCCACGCCTTGTTGTTGGGGCCTTGAAAAAATATTCTTTAATAAATCCACGCCTTGGATGGTCCTTGAAAAACTATTCTTTAATAAATCCACGCCTTGGATGGTCCTTGAAAAACTATTCTTTAATAAATCCACGCCTTGGATGGTCCTTGAAAAACTATTCTTTAATAAATCCACGCCTTGGATGGTCCTTGAAAAACTATTCTTTAATAAATCCACGCCTTGGATGGTCCTTGAAAAACTATTCTTTAATAAATCCACGCCTTGGATGGTCCTTGAAAAACTATTCTTTAATAAATCCACGCCTTGGATGGTCCTTGAAAAACTATTCTTTAATAAATCCACGCCTTGGATGGTCCTTGAAAAACTATTCTTTAATAAATCCACGCCTTGGATGGTCCTTGAAAAACTATTCTTTAATAAATCCACGCCTTGGATGGTCCTTGAAAAACTATTCTTTAATAAATCCACGCCTTGGATGGTCCTTGAAAAACTATTCTTTAATAAATCCACGCCTTGGATGGTCCTTGAAAAACTATTCTTTAATAAATCCACGCCTTGGATGGTCCTTGAAAAACTATTCTTTAATAAATCCACGCCTTGGATGGTCCTTGAAAAACTATTCTTTAATAAATCCACGCCTTGGATGGTCCTTGAAAAACTATTCTTTAATAAATCCACGCCTTGGATGGTCCTTGAAAAACTATTCTTTAATAAATCCACGCCTTGGATGGTCCTTGAAAAACTATTCTCACTCATACATCGACATTCACTTACAACCACTTGAAAGTATAAATGCCTGCAGCTGGAAAACAGGAAACGTATCGTAACGATGGTAAGACCATTTATGAGGCCATAGCCATTACCGCTAACGTTACTGTTACCGCAATAACCGTGACAAAAATAACTACTCCAACAAGAACAACATCAATTATAACAAGAACAAGTCAACAACTTAACACAAGTGTTGCTGCTTGTTGTTCCTGCTGTTGGTAGATATTTGCCAAGTAGCCAAGTAGTGAAGCGTGTTGCAGCAACAACGATACACATTTTTATTATACGGACACTTGCAAGGTGGCAAGTGTCACGTGTAATGATTTTGTGAGTTTTCATTATTGCTGTTGTTGTTGTAATTTTTCTTTTCAATTTCAAAATATGATATGCAATCTTGAAGCAAATTTGTTGAAATGAAACAATGAGGCTTTGGGGCGAAAGTGGAATATTGAAAATAATGCAAGACATACATAGTTTCGGAACTGGTAAGTAAAGAGAAAATCGACAATGACAATCGTAATGACTACTTTTTCTGTAGGGGTTTCAAAATAAATGCCAAATTATTACGATATTAAATGCTTAAAGTGAACAAATGTTTGTACCCTCCACCATATTCCTTTGAAAAAATATTTTTAAAACAATGAGCGAAGCAGTCTAGTCGGACGGGGCCGACCATGCGATACCCTATAGAATTACCACGGAACTCTAAATTTTTGCGGATGTTTATTTCAAGCCTGGGCAATATTTCGTCATATTTGCACCCTTTTCACCGATTAGAGATCAACAGCACCTCTTCCTTACACTGACATGAGCCCTTCTATTTATTTGTCCAGATTCTCTTAACCGTGGGTTTTGTTGTGATGT
>NW_026889576.1:0-13075 GCF_032173495.1 Musca vetustissima
TCCGAACAGATTTCAACATAACTTCGCATACATAAATTTGGACCTAATTCAGTACACTGTGCAAAATTTTGTCTCATATTGGGCCAAATAAGTGACATTCGCCAAATTTCATGAGCCTAGAGTAATGTCTGCCAAGTTCCGTGAAAATCGGTTCAGAATTAGATATAGTTCCTATATATATTTTCGACCGCTTTAATGAAAATGGTGCACTAAAGTCCTCATATATCTTTCGATTTGTACTGAATTTGGCGTAGCGTACTGTATTGAGCCTAGAATTGTGTCTGCCCAGTTTCGTGAAAATCGATCCAGATTTAGATATAGCTCCCATATGTAGTCTAGTCCGATTTAATGTAAATGGTACAACAAAGTCCCTATGCATCTTTAGATTTGCACGCAATTTCGCACAACGTATTGAATTGAGCCTAATGTGATGTCCGCAAAGTTTTGTGAAAATCGGTCCAGATTTAGATATAGCTCCCATAGATATTTTCGTCCGATTTAATGTAAATATATATCTTTCGATTTGCACGAAATGTGGGATAGCGTACTGAGGCTAGAATGTTGTGTGTTAAGTTTGGTGAAAATCGATTCAGATATACTATATATTATATATATTTTCGTACGATTTTAAGTAAATGGTACACCAAAGACCCAAAGTTAGGCCGATTGACACAAAATTTTGCACAACGTACTGAAGTTAATATAGCATAGCATGTTTGTTAGATATTCTTATCAAACAGGTGTCCGATTGATATTTGATTTACGTTGATTTACATAATTTTGTCTCATTGTATTAAGCAACTCTATATCTGACCAAATGAAAAATTTAGTATAGGTTGCAGAATAACATGTTTATGCATCCAATTTCATTTTACTGGTCCTTCAAAAATGCGACTCATCATGCGCATTCATCTGTTGAATATACCCAAAGTGGTGAAGGGTATCAAATAGTCGGCCCCGTCCGACTTTGCTACTTTCCTTACTGATTTCTTATTGAAATTGGTTCATCTGACTTTTGAACTTTCCATACTGGATTTAGTTATTGCTGTTTGGCAAATCTTCTTACAAAAATGTATCAATATTGACCGATCTATGAATATATCTCCATTTGCAAATCCAAACCTTTTAAATATATTTGTCTTTAAAAAGCCTACAGTATAATTATCTATTTAGTATTACAATAATACTTGCCTTAACACATTCTACATTTCAAATATTAATTATTGACGCCTAATAGTATGTTAATCAATTTAGTTTGAACGTTAATTATAACTGTTAGAAGCTTCAATTCTTGTCAGATTGATATGAAATTTATCACAAATTTTATTTCCGTGCAGACAATTAAAACTCGAAACTATGTGCATGTGGCATTCACTTGGAATATACATTATTATGATTACCTATAAAAAAATTACCAAAAAGTAATCTTAAGCGATATTTTTTTTTTGAGAAATATCATTGAACGTAGCTTGAGATTTGATTGATTATTCGTATTGTTTTTTTTTAATGTAAAATTTTAAATGGTTGTCAATGAGAAGATTTGAAATTCAAATTGAAATCCCATAATGTAGATTCATCTCAATACCCTACGGCTAGTTTTTATTCCCAATTAACATATCCAATCTTTCTCATTTGGATTCAATCAATATTGTCACATAAAGTTTTAATGAAAAAACACAGACGTTGACAATTTTTACTAGAAACAAATTTAATTTAAATTTATTATCCGACACCTTTTTATAATAAAAACTCAGTAACTTTTTGTTTTATATAGTCGCACGAGGATGACAACAACAACCACAACAACAAAAAAGTTCAATTGGCAAATATCAGTTTTTTATTTGTTTCAAACTTAATACCAAAAATTGCTATTGGCCACGGTTGTTCGGTTCATGATGCCCATCATCAGCACAAAGCAGCAGAGCATCGCCATCATCATCATCATGAAACGATTTCCATAAATTTCTGCAACAATATGACATTTGTTAGACGTTATTGTTTTTCCGACCTGAACTGTGAAATGAATTATTTTGGGTTTTATTATTTCATTTTGACAAACAAAACAACAGCAACAACAGAACTGTAACAGCAACAAAAAATCCCAATGTGTCTCGTTTTTGTTGTGCACAAAAACTTTTGTTGACACTTAAACTCACCCAGAGGATGGTAAACAAAAATGACACAAGTTTTGTGGGGGACGACTGTTGCTCCTCTGTTCAGTTTTCTATCGTCCTTGCCGTGTGGTTTGAGAATATTTGTGGCGGTGCGGTACGGACGGCTCTGTTGTCGCCTTCACATTGATGGTCGGGAATGTTTTACAAAACAAAACAGTAACGAAATATTCCGCCTCAGCCTCTGGAATGTGAAAAATTTATGGATGTTTGGAGGGCAAATGTGACAACACTCAGTCATACAATAACAAATAACAGAACAGAAACAGAAAAAAAAGAAAAACGAAAAAGAAAAGAAATAACAATAAAAAACAAACACTCAACGAAAATGAAAATTATTCACACTGAAGTGTGATTTCCTGTGACACAAGTGTCTGACTTGTATACTATTTGCATAACCTCAGGCATACCGCAAAAAAGTATATATTAACATTTTTGTTGGTGTTGTTGTTGCCATTTTTGAATTGTTGCTCAATTTTTCCTTTCAGATGACATGGTATATTAGCCATGTGGGTTGGAAGGTAAAATGTAGTTCGGAATATTTTGTTTTTTTACAACAAGTAAAAAACTTCGTTAAATTCGGCAGGTCCGAAATGTATACTTAAAACCGATCGGGACTTTCATATATGCGTTGTGACATGAAAAATTAGGAGAAAACGAAATATAAAGGCGCTGAACCTTTGTATGGGGGATATAGCCAAAGTTCGAGCTAATACGGTGTGGGCATGTCTGAAAACCTCCAAATATAAACAAATGTCTGATAAAGGAATCGGGATAGACCCATGGTTCCTTTTGAGAATATGCATAGAATCACTTTCTGAGTCGATTTATGTCCGTCCGTCCGTCTGTCTGTCCATGTTAAATTGTAAACAAAGTACAGGTCGCATTTATGGTCTGAACAGGATGAAATTTGGCATAGTTCACTTATTCGGCCCAAGGACGAACCCTATTGAAATTGGGAAAAATCGGTTCGGATTTAGATATAGCTCCCATATATATATTCGTCCGATTAAATGTAAATGGTGCACCAAGGTCCCTTAAAATCATTCGATTTGCACGAAATTTGGTACAGCCTACTGAATTAAGTCTAGAATGACGTGTGATAAGTTTCGTGGAAATCGCTTCAGATTTAGATATAGGTCCCATATATAGTTTCGCCCGATTTTAGGCAAATGGTGCACCAAAGTCCCTATACATCTATCAATTTGCACGAAATTTTTTATAACGTTCTGAATTAATCCTAGAATGATGTCTGCCACTTTTCGAGAAAATCGGTCCAGATTCTAATATAGCTCCCATATATAGTTTCGTCCGATTTAATATAAATGGTGCACCAAAGTCCACATATATCATTCGATTTGCACGAAATTTGGCATAACGTACTGAATTAAGCCTAGGGTGATGTCTGCCAAGTTTCGTGAAAATCGGTCAAGATTTAGATGTAGCTCCCATATATATTTTCGTCCGATATAATGTAAATTGTGCACCAACGTCCCTATATATCATTCGATTTACACGAAATTTGTTATAACGTACTGAATTGATCCTCGAATGATGTCTGCCAAGTTTCGAGAAAAACGGTCCAGATTTTGGAATAGCTCTCATATATAGTTTCGCCTGATTTAATGTAAATGGTGCACTAAAGCCCATATATATATATATTTCGATTTGCACGAAATTTAGCATAACGTACTGAATTGAGCCAAGAGTGATGTCTGCCAAGTTTCGTGAAAATCGGTTCAGATTTAGATATAGTTCCCATATATAGTTTCGCCCGATTTAATGTAAATGGTTCACCAAAGTCCCCATATATCATTCGATTTCCACGAAATTTGGCATAGCGTAATGAATTAGGTCTAGAATGATGTGTGTAAAATTTCTTGAAAATCGGTTCAGATTTAGATATAGGTCCCATATATATGTTCGACCGGTTTAATGTAAATGATCTACCAAAGTCCCTATATAACCTTCGATTTGCACGAAATGTGGCATAGCGTACTGAATTGATTCCAGAATGATGTGTGTTAAATTTCTTGAAAATCGGTTCAGATTTAGATATAGGTCCCATATATATGTTCGACCGATTTAATGTAAATTGTGTACCAAAGTTCCTATATATCCTTCGATTTCCACGAAATTTGGTACAGCGTACTGAGTAAAGTCTACAATGATGTGTATTAAGTTAATCAGTTCAGTTTTAGATATAGCTCCCATATATATTTTCGTCCGATTTTTGGTAAATGGTGCACCAGAGTCCCTATATATCTTTCGATTTGCACGAAATTTTGCACAGCATAATGAAATAATACAGCGTACTGAGTCTACGATTATGTGTATTAAGTTGCGTGGAAATCGGTTCAGATTTAGATATAGCTGTACATTTTCGCCCGATTTAATGTAAATGGTGCACCAAAGTCCACATATATCTTTCGCAATGAACTTAGTATAAATTATAAGTTAGATATAAATGCTGCACCGAATTCCCCAGGTGGTCCGAACGGCACAAAATTTTGCACAACTTATTGAAGTTATTATGAGATAACGTGTGGCAAGTTTTCTTGAAATTGGTTCAGATTTAGATATACATAATTCCTAAATATAGTTTCGTCAGATTTTAAGTTAAATGTGCACCAAAGACCCAAAGTTATATAGTTTATATAACCTTTATAAATGCGACGTCTGTTAATATTCATCTGTTGAATATACCCAAAGTGGTGGAGGGTATCGTATAGTCGGCCCCGTCCGACTATACTGCTTTCCTTACTGGATTTTTTTGTAAAATGATTTCATTCCTAAGGAGAATACAAAATATTTAAGTCTTAAACAAACATGTTCTCGGTATGATAACAACCCATTTGCACCCCAGTTATCTCCCATAACCAGGTTCTCCCTATTTGGAGTACATAAACTGTTTCTGGTATTTAAAATTGATTACCATATTGGCCCTTGCGGGCTTTCAAAAATTGTCATAATGGACGGTATTTCACGTCCACTATGACGAGGTATTGGTTAAAGTTTTCAACTAGCAATAATCGCACCTCAGCTAAACTTCATTGGTTACGATATTACCACTGCGCAAGGCTAACGGTACTGTGACATAGCTTAATATTTTAGGGTTCCACATTCATGGTGTTAATGAGAATTATGGAGGGCATAAACGTTGATATTGTGCATTGAAGTTAAATATCTGGACGAAGAAAATGCAACCGTTGGCTGCAAGACGCTGTAGGGATGAACTAACCTAGAAACTTGTTTTTGAAGCTTTTGTTATGAAAATAAATAGGGAACATTAATGTGCTACAAAGGGGGATGAAAGTGTCTATGCATGAAAGTGGTGCTTTGATGGAGGACTGCACACTTTTATACGCTCCACCAGCTTGTGTACGTTCAAAATTCTATAAATCGGTCGGTGTTATTGCTTTCTTTGATAGTAGGTTGTTCACGTTCTTAACAAAATAGTGTTCGAAATTACATACAAAATTACATGGAACATTTTGATATGGGCCATTTTAAACGATTAAACTATATTCAATAGTATCTAAAACTAAGTATTTTATTCATCAAGAATCCAATATGCAAAATCTAACCACTTTGATGAAAACATTCGGTTAAAAATTTAAGAATTCCGAAAATGGGAGGGGACCTTAATGTGGGGACTAAATAAAATATCTACAAAAATGAGCTTCACTTCGTGAGCGATGCCAAACGAAACATGGGTCATTATACCCTCAGCCTTAAGGCTAATGAGGGTATATGGGAAATTACAAAAATTGTTTAAATTCCTTGAAACTGAGGTTTGCAAGTTTATAACTCGCGAAATATGAACATAATGCATATAATTAATGTCTATTAAATTAAGTGTTCTTGTCATAATCTTAAAATATTGGTAATAAATAATAAGTTTGGTGGAAGCTGTGATGGTGGTAATGTAAAAAAATGAGTGAAAATGTGTTGAAGCCAACGAGTTTTTTGTGTTCGTTCCTGATTTGCGGCTAAACTACACAACGCACGCACATGTGTCTAATTTGCAGCATACCCCATGGACAATATGGTACTAATGTATGATTTTTCGATATAATCACTTTTCATAGGAGATTACTGAAATCGGATGCGCATAAAAATCGTATGCACGTTGCGTGATTTTTAGCCATCTTTAGGGTTTTTGCATAGTAAAGTGCATCGAGTGGCACACTTTGACCGCTAAATTAAACATCGAGAAATTCATAATTATTGAAAGACATTGATTCGATTTATACGAAAATCGCATGCGCATCAACTAATTTTAACTAATAATTTTAACGAATTGCATGTTTTAGAAGATTAAGGCAAAACCGTATTCCCTTAACCATACTAAAAAAATCGAAAATTCAAAAAACATTTCGATTTAATTAAAAAATTAAGTTATTTTATTTTCAGATTTCTTCATGCTTCTATTTGTTTTTCGCTACAATTTAACCGGAATTCAATGCGATTTGACAAGTATGCAAAGAAAACAAATGTGTTTAACCATTTGTGAAGAAATTCGGGAATTGCAACAAATAGGAATTAATTTAATTTATATTTGAAATACAAGATTTAAAACCACTATAACTTTTGTGCGCAGCAATGAATTTGTGAACGCGTACATATTTCGAATCAGCATATTTTTCTTAACCTATGTACCAAAAATCATGAACGTGCTCGCAAAAAAATTTTTCAATTTTTTTTTTTTATGGAATTTTAAAAGAATTTTGTAATTTCCCATATACACTTTGATACGGTGAAAATGTGCCTCATCGAAATATTTGTTTTAGACCCTATGTTTCTTTGGACCAAACCCGTTTCAGCAAATTTGGAGTCGATTTACACATGAACATCCGTTGTCGATCTGTCTGGCTGGTGCGCACGATAACTCTAGAAGGGAATAATCGATTTCATTCTAACTTTGTATATAAACTTTGATACGGTGAAAATGTCCCTCATTGAAAAATTGATTTTAGAATCCCCTGTTTCTTTGGTACAAATCCGTTTCAGAAAATTTGGAGTCGATTTACACATGTACGTCCGTCCGTTGTCCGTCTGTCTATCTGGCTGGCTGGTGCGCACGATAATTCTCGAAGGGAATAATCGATTTCCTTCAAACTTTGCACACCTTAATATTAGCTTAAGTTCGAGGATGGGGAATATCGGTCCACTCCTTCTGGTACCTCCCCACAATGGTCAAAATTGAGCAAATAAATAACTTTATAATAACATGCAAACGGACTATTCGATTTTAATGAAACTTTGTACAACCTATTATCTTTACCAAGCCTAGATCAAGTTAGATGATGGGACCCATTGGTCCACTCCTTCTGGTACCTGCCCCACAGAGGGTCAACATTTTCTATATTAGTAAATCCAATATCAGGCTAATGGAATGTCCGATTTGAACCAAACTCTGCACAATCTTTTATCATTACCAAGCCTAGATCAAGTTTGAAGATGGGACCCATTGATCCACTCCTTCTGGTACTCCCCAACAAATGGTCAACATTTTCAATATTGATGAATCCATTCTCAGGCGAATATAATATCCGGTTTGAACCAAACTTTGCATAACCCATTACCTTTATCAAGCCTAGATCAAGTTTGAGATTGGAACCCATTCGGACACTGCTTCTGGTACCTACCCACAAATGGTCAAAATTTTCAATATTTATAAATCCAATATCAGGCGAATGGAATGTACAATTTGAACCAAATGTTGCACATCCTATTATCTTTACCAAGCCTAGATACACTTCGAAGGTGGGGCCCGTCTGCCCTCTCCTCTGGTACATTCTTCAAAAAGGGTCAATATTATAAAATTTTTTACTTGTTTACTGAGAGATTTTCTGCTCACTGAGAATCTATACGAATAAATGAGTAAAGTGATTGACTGACTGACTTAACGATTTAGCAACGATCAAACGAGTGCTGAAGCTAGAATCTTGAAATGTGGGATGAGGGTCACTCTTAGTCCGAAGGTATCATATAAGGCTGGGTAGGAAAAGTACTAAATGTGGTACCATCTACATTTGGGGAACCGGTAGAGCTAGAACTCTGGAATTAGAATGAGGTTGACTGATGGAATGTATAATATAAGGTTGGGAGAATAAGAAATCCATTTTTTGTGTGAATGGTTTAAAACAGCTATGGCCGATTTATAGCTCCTGGGTGATGTTACGGCTGCAAACATGCTGGTCAAGTTCGATAATTTCTCCGATTTTATCGACATTTTCAGGGTAGATCTTTAACTTAAAAAATTCCTCAACGGAATCTACGAAACCAAAATTGCACATACTTGGCTGTAACAGTATGGGAACTATAAATATCCTCCACAATTTTAGCCGCTTGGCTTGCATTTTCACCTTTCTCTTTATTAACTTACATTTTTAACACCCTGTAACTCACAACTGAATGCACCAAACAAAAAACAGCAAAACATTTTTTTCACTGCGAAATGGCACCCTTCCAACGAATATAAATTTGAAATTGTTCGATCTATACTTTACGAGAAATCTATCAGTACAACCATCTGCCGAAAAAATAATGGATTTCTTTTTCCCCAACTTAAAACATAGCTGCTACTCCTAGGTGCGGCAAATGGAAGTATATCGGTCCATTTCTTGGACTATTTCCCACATAACGGATTTCGAATATTGTGGGGGTTCGTTTGGCTCGTTTTTCAATCAATTTGATTTTCATTAATTTATTTCATAGACCAGAAAATCTACCAACCAAAAATTATCAATATTGGTCCATGTTTCGGGGTAGTCTCCATATGATGGTATTCTCAATATTCGATATATTGAAACTGTTGATCACGTTTTTTAAATTTGGTATTTGTTTCTTAATGCGTAGACATTTTTCCTACTAAACATAAACCGAATTGGCTCTATTTTATTCAGGTTCTCAGAGAGTGTTGTGAATGTAATTTGACTGTAAGGGATATTTGATCGTAAAACCCATTTTTGTGGATTTTCTGATATAGACCAGCCATAAAAATCCCGGCCTATTTGGCATACCGGATTCCAGGTTAATAAAATACATCTTTACAGAAATTATGCATTATGGATTACCCTACTTCCATATAAAGCAATAACATAGCTGCCATATAAGATCACGACCTATGTAATGAATTTAAAATTAACACCACAATGTTCGGTCCGGCCGAACATAACGACTTTTTATACCCTTCACCTCTCTGTGGTATTAGGTCTGGTATTATGTCTTTGTGCATTTGTTTGTAATAAGCAAAAGGAAACGAGATGGTTCTTTTTGAGAATATGCATAGAATTCACATTCTGAATCGATTTATACCTGTCCGACTGTCCATTTATATATTTTTTATCAGAAAAGTACAGTTCGCATTTATGATTCGATTTGGATGAAATTTGACACAGGTCACTTGTTGGGCTAAGTATGAATCCTATTGAAATTGGAGAATATTGGTCCAGATTTAGATATAGCTATATACATAGTTATATATATATATATATAATTATAGCTATATATATATATGGGCAATATTGCCAATTTTTTAACATTCCATTTTCAAAAAATGAACTTTTTGGTTTTTGTGGCACATCAATGATTTTTGGTACACATATAGAGAAAAATGTTCTGACTCCGAAACCGGTCGCAATCATATATTTGGTTGATGCGCGCCAAAGTTATAGAGGTTTGAATTTTGGGCATAAGAAAAAAAATTTAAAATTACGCCATTTATTATATTGACCAAAAATGTTTATATAGATCTACCTCCTTAAAATAAGATTACATCAATATTTTCATTATATTAATGACATACACACACCTACAAATTAATTTAAAAATATCTATATAATCTAAACACCATGATGAATCAAATGATATCAAAATCACACAAGTCCGTGTAGCGGTTTGTAAATCACAATATATTGAGAAAAACTATTTGTTTTTGGTTCGAAAAAATAATGTCATCATATTTATTTTTTTAATTTTATACATGAAATTTCAGAAAAAAAATTTAGGGTTATTCTGCTATTTTACCCGAATTTCGCCGAAAAATTTACATATATAATAATCACTTTTTGTGTATAAGTATACGCCTTGCGAATTATATCAAAACCCTTCCGATAAATTTTGGGGTTCTATAAATAGGAATAAATCTTAAAATAAAATAATATTTGAAATATACGTTTTAAATTGTGTCTAAATCGCGTAATTCTCAAAATCATTTGATGCGCATGCGGTTTCCAGGAAGCACTTAAGTTTATCTTCCAATCCATATGTAGTTTGCGAAATTTCATTTGACGGCTAAGATGTGCCACACGTTCCATTGAAGTACCCAAAAAATCGTAAAACGCGAATAATTTCCGAGAACTCCATATGCCATTAACGCGCATCCGATTTCGGTGTGCACCCTAAAAAAATACAACGATCTACACCCATTTCAATGTGATCCATTAAGAACCATGGATGTGCCAGATCACACTATTTTTGAGATAAATTGGGTTCATCTCTCTTTCGGCTGAAATTTTTAAAGTTCTCTTTTCGAAAAAGATCAAAATCCGTATGAACTCATTTATTGATGCGGAAATGATCCACAGAAAACGCAAATAAATCCGCTATATTTTAAAAAACATTTTTTGCCAAATTGCCTAGTGGATGGATTTTCACGAAGAAGATTTTATATCATCCGAAACGTTAAAAACCTATTGATCGCGGTTTACAGATCTAAAAATTTGGCCCGAAAAATAGTTTTTTTTTAGAAATTTGATCGCACAAAATTTTCACCATCGGATGAGTATTACTCTGAAGCTGTGCATACTACATGTACAAAATAGATATCAAATTACACAGATTCGCGACTACAATAATCTTGTAATCGATTTTTAGAAATTTCTGGTTGCGTATTAAAGCCAGAAGTAAAATTAAAAAAGCACTCAAAATCGAGCTTCAAAATGTCAGCATCATTTAAAGGTAGATGCAGTTAAAATTTTGAAAAATGATACATAAGTGGCGTAGTACCCATTTTGTTGGCTTCTAGTTTTACTTTGACACGAATACCGTGAAATGAGTGGCCTAG
The DNA here is from genome assembly GCF_032173495.1 of Musca vetustissima. NCBI lineage: Eukaryota > Metazoa > Arthropoda > Insecta > Diptera > Muscidae > Musca > Musca vetustissima. Next base: position 11,245 of record NW_026889576.1, read on the forward strand.
TCTCAAATCTATAGAGAACATAAAAAAACTGGTTCGCCTCAACCTGTTTTTACACATTTTTTACATTAAAGTAGGCACAGCTTCTACCAAAATAAAGTTTGGAGGTCAATATCATGAGCAGTTTGCAACGACAGACCAATTAACCTAAACCTATTCACTTTTTTTCATATACTTAAGTAATTCCTGAGTTATAAAGGGGTGAACCTCCGCTTCAGCTATGTTAACAAATTGGCAATATTGCCCATATATAGTTTCGTCCGATTTTATGTAAATAGTGCACCAAACTCCCAAGGTGGGCCCGATTGAGATAACATTTTGCACAGCGCACTTAATTATCTACTGATTGGCGTATGTGATGTTTTGTATAAATCAGTTCATATTTAGATGTAGCTCCCATATATATCTTCGTTTGATTTTATGTAAATGGGGCACCAATCCCCATATATTTCTTTCGATTGGCACGAAATTGTGCTTAGCCTAACAAATTTAGTCTATAGAGATGTGTATAAAGTTGCATTGAAATCGATTCAGATTTAGATATAGCTTCCATATATATAATCGTTCGATTTAATGTAAATGGGACACCAATCTTGTTTCGATTGACACGAAATTGCGTTTAGCATATCAAATTGAGTCTAGGATGATTTGTAATAAGTTTCATTAAAATCGTGTTATGTTCTGATTCATATAGGGGCTATATCATACGACCTTATGTAAATGGTGCAATAAAATCCGTTTTATTGAAATCGGTTTAGAATAACGTGTATTGGAATTTGTAAATTATGTCCAGATGTAGATATAACCCTTGTATTTTTTCGTCTGATTTCATGCAAATCTGATCGAGAGCGCACTGTGCTGCAGCGTACTTTGATTTCATACAAATGGTAGGAGAAAGAACCCAACTCTGTCGATTCACATGCAATTATTGACAGTTTTCCCAATGGTATGTGTATAGAATAATTTATCTTGGTTCAGATATCTATGTAGATCACATAATTAATTTCGTACGAGTCCATTCTTTTCTATCGACAGGATATTGTACATATGAGCAGCTCTTGTATGTACCCAAAGTGGTGGAAGCTATCATATAGGCGGACGGACCGACTTTTGAACTTTCCTTACTGTTTACTTTTTGAGAAAATATTGGTTAAAATCTCTCACATAAAGCTGCCCAACTATTTTCGGCAATGTAGGCTCATTCTACCCAATTAAGTGGTTGTAGATTATCATTCCGGGTTATTGACGACTGATATCGATTCTTGCAAATCTACCCCGAAAGAAACTATTCCAAAGAAAGGTCCCGTATTATTTGAAGTGTTTAGCCACATATTACCACAGAAGCAGCTGTAATTTAGCATTTCACATTCCTGGTGTATAATAATTTTTTTCTAGAATGCATGTCCTTTTTAAATAACCAGCTTAAATGTTCCCGCTTTATTTTCGTTACGTTTAAGTTCCTAACCCAGTTTTCATACTACCTACCTCCCTAGTATAATATTTTGTGTTAGGTATATAACTATGTACATGTACACATGTATATCTCTATCTTCCTTATTATGGTCAAGAATGTTATTAACAAGTAATGCTTCTTGCCAAAGTTAAATAATGTCATGCTAAACTCTATCTAGGAGGCCATGTGGTCTGTCCTTCCATTGTGACGATATAGTTAGTTGATGTATAGTGTATTATGATGTATATATCCTTTTGTATATATTATTTTGAGTTAAAGGTGTTTAATTCACACCTACACATATGTCCAGCTGAATATAAATAATACACAAACAGGATAATATAAACTCCGGATGGAGTCTACTGCCTAAGGCTTTAATTG
>NW_026889577.1:0-13180 GCF_032173495.1 Musca vetustissima
AAAGTGGTGGAGGGTATCATATAGTCGGCCCAGTCTGACTTTACTACTTTCCTTACTGGTTAAAATTCAATAAGGCAAAACCAATGTCGGACGTGTTCCAATTTGCGTAAAATCTGTGTAAAGCCATTGACGAATACATTAAGAATCTAGGTAGGCAAATTCGACATAGGTCCAGTATATACGAGGTGGTAGTTTCGTCTATAGAAGCGTGCCTCTGCACGCTAGTCTGTGTTGTTGTTCCCGAACTAGCAGGCTTGTGGAGCAATTGTTGGGAGTGGTGAGATGCATGATGGCTACCAATGTGGTAAGATGTTTGGTTTCGGTAGCACTCGTGTTAGGGACTCTAGGTCTGCGAATCTAGCCCTGCAGTTGGTGTTGGCCCTTCGGGTAGCACCGTGCTGGAGATGGATTATATCCAAATCGCGGGTAGAGCCTCGGCTCGGTGTGGAGGTACACTTCAACCAGGTGTCTGACCCATAGAAAGACAGGAGTTTTAAGTGGACTCCGCTCCTCATCCAAGGAGATGATCACGTCCATATACGTGTGATCGATTGGTACTTGCATTTTGATGTTGGGACGTTGGTTTTCTCTTTGTATTAACTGGTGTTAACTGCAACGTGGGTTAAGTCCGTAAGGTAGGTACCCACGTACTCTAAACATTAATGTAATGAATGATCGGCGGGATTATAATATAGGCGATATACCAAAAATGCACCTATACAGACAATTTTTCCAAGCGATTGTTGTAAACAACAACGCAAAGAAATACTATATATACCAAAATCCCAAAATGTGGACCCTTGTTTAAAATCTTCAAAATGCCGCCATTTGGAGGGCAACATCATATAAGGATCTATTTAATAGAGTGCGTTATTGATTACCTCTGGTAGATATATCTGAAACGAAAATCGGGAAAACATGTAGGTTCTGACGTAATGTGGACCGATACATCTAATTTTCGTACCCAACAATTCAGTTTTATATATCGACATACTAAACATTGGTGTTATAATATGCGGGCAATGCCTAAATCTGTATCGATATATACAATTTTTGCAACAGATTTATTAGTTTTGGGGTTATATTGTGCCTTATTCATAAATAGGACGAATATTAATAATTTCATCGCCATTGTTCTGAAACTCCCAAATTAAATTTTATCAAACTAATTTTACCTAGAACGAAGACAAGTGCCGAACTTTGACAAATTTGAATTTAATTCGCATATGCATGTTTCACATTTGGGCGGGATAAATACAAGTTATCAACATACGACCTTTGTAAAGCCACATTGCCCAATATGCCTGATGAGCCGCTTAACCAACGGCGAAACGCATGGTGGGTACGTAAGTTCTTCTCCTGGCTTTCCTTTTCATTGCAAAACTTAAATCATTTAAAAATTAAATTTTACCTCGAAAATTAGACCAATATTAATAGTTTTTTCAGAACAAAAAATTGGATATCCAAAAAATAGTAGATCACTGTTAATAATTAGAATCTAAGTAGAATCGAAAAATACCGTATTCCATATTCAGATAATTCCGCTGAAAATCTTGCTTCATATCGCCAAAATATCGAAAATTGTAGGAGTATAGTTATATTGGGACAATACCTAAACTTATAACCTTAAAGCTCATTATCGAACTTGACGTGCCTGCAGACCAAATACAACTCTATGCGAAATTACAGCAACCAATATCAATTGTTATGGGAAGATAGCGTGACTAAAACAGACAAACGGCCGGTCATAAAGAAGGGCATTTATAGATCGTCTTAGAATTTTACAGCGATACATAATTTATAGGTTCTGAAATGAATATTTCGATGTGCTACAATCGGAACAAAATATCACTTACTATGATAGAGCATTGCGATTTGCCTCCCTATATTTCTCATTATACCCTTCACCACACTGTACAGGGTACAGGGTATTATGTCTTTGTGTATATGTTTGTAGCAGACCAGATAGACCCACACTCTGAGTCGATTTATGCAAGTCCGTCCGTCCAAATTTGGCACATGCTACTTATTTGGCCAACAACGAACCCCTTTGAAATTGGAAAATTGGACAAAATCGGTTAAGATTTAGATATAACTCCCATATATATTTTCGTCAGATTTTATGTAAATAGTGCATCATACTGCCAATATTTGTCCCATTGAGACAAATTGTGCAATGAGTACTGAATTAGGTCCAGACAGATGTATGCGAATTGGAATTGGAATCGGTTCAGATTTAGATATAGCTCCCAAATATATTATCGTCCGATTTTTTTGTAAATGGCACACCAAACTGCCAAAATTTGTCCGATTAAGACAAAATTTTGCTTACTGAATTAGGTCCAGATTGATGTATCAATTCAGATTTAGATATATCTCCCATATAACGTTTCGTCCGATTTTATCTATCTAAAGGATATTGACATATGAGCATCTCTTGTATGTACCCAAAGTGGTGAAGGGCATCATATAGTCGGTCCCGGTTCGTATTTAATGAAAAGAGTACTATATTTTATATATCTAGGAATCAAGTCGGAAATTAATGTAGATATCGATCTGACATCAAAACTTGCTCAAATATATTTGTCTGAATATATGAGGTCATAAGGTTCGGCAAAATCAATACAGATTCTATAAACAACTTCTAAACTGTTGTATAAAATCATATGTAGAACAGAATACATTTTAAAGTAGCATTTTTGGCACCTTTTACATTCGACTTTAGAAAGATGTTGAATCGACACCGCAAACTTGGTGTAAAACTTTTAATATATACAAACCAGTTGAATTGCGATTGTAATATACATTCCATTATTTTATACACGATACTAATTTTAGCATCAGGCAACTTTGTTATTTTCAGCAACCTTCATATTAACAAGTCAACTTAATATTTACAAAATATAACCTTGCGAGTCGAAAATATTTCATACGATACTTATTAAAATATACTTCAATACACCGACATTCATGTACATATATACAATGTCAGTATTCTTAATAAATATTTACATACACTCATCACCAGTACATGGCATCTGAGGCAAAACGGAAAATATTCACTACAACGTTTACATTACAACAATTATTCTTCTTTCATTTCGCCAAAAGGTCTGAATTAAATACAACATGCATATCCTTGCATATAATGATATAGAAAAGAGAAAAGTCGTTAAAGGGGAAAAATTACATAAATTGATTTTATAAAAAATTTTCGTAATTATTATAATTGAGTTCATGTCCTTTTGTGCAATTTTGTTAATATGATATCCTTGCGGCAGTTGAACTTTTCGATTTTATGTCTTTTGCAGAATTTTCATGTGTCAAGGGAACAACATTTTAATTTATTTTAAATGTGTTATATAAATGAATTGTACAGTTTTGTATTTTGAGAAATTAAAAAAAAACAATTAAATTAATATTTAGATAAATGTGGTAAAAGGTATTACTCGTATGTGTTTGTAACATTTATTTCCCATAATTATCGTTGAGAGTCTCTTTAGAATATTAGATTTTTACATGTCTTGTGAATTCAGTGCATTGTACCGATTTTCGTTTGGCTGATATCTGTATCTGTGGGGTTTTGTATATAAGGCCAGCTACATTATGTCAGGTCTAGAAATATAATATCAACACCTAAACGACAGCTTTAGGCCAGTTTTTCTACTTACTGGAACTTTCATGGACTTATTACACTCATTAGACAATATAGCCGACTCTACAGAAGAAAGCTATGTTGTTTCGAATGTAGACTTGTATGATGTAGACTTGTAGTCACTATACCGACCAGTTGGTCGATATGAAAAAATGTGGTCTCTATACCGACCAGCTGGTCTATAATACATGTCTATCTTCTACACTCCTCGAGCTATTCAAATCATTTTCCATGCACGAGTACTTTCTTGTTAAAAATGTACCATACGAAAGAGCAATTCGTATGTGACACTTGTTTGCTTGGCGAAGAGCGTAAATGCGAAATCTGTTCGAGTCAACACCTATATCGTTGGGAGTTCTTTTTTCTGTGTTCATATTTTAACATGTTGAAACAGTTTCATTCAGTCATGATGATTTTCCTTGTGATTTGTCAAATACATGTGGAGTGTTCCAAGTGTTAGTTTACTTAAGATGACATGTGAGGATTTTGAGTATACTTTAAGAAATGTGATGGAAAACAAAACGATGACACCTAAAATCGGTTTAGATTTCGATATAGCTCCCATATATATTTTCGTCAGATTTTATGTAATTGGTGCACCAACCTCCTAATGTTTGTCCGATTAACACGAAATTTTGCACAGCGTATCAAATTGAGACTTTTTTTGCTATAAATCGTTTTCCATAAATTTGTCCCATGTTAAATCTGCCCGAATGGAATTAAATTTATCATAGGTTGCAGAAAGATATCGCATTCAGTTCCTGCGAGGGAACATTGACATACAATTGCAAGGATACATATGTACAATATACCCAAAGTGGTGAAGGGTATCATATAGTCGGCCCAGTCCGACTTTACTACTTTCCTTACTGGTTGTACTACGTTTTCATAATCGCGTATTGCTTAAGGCGATTTGGGGTAAACTGAGCATTAAATACCTAACATGTGTACGGTTGCTACGAAATTTTGCTCAGCAGACTATATCCAAGAAATCCCATTTTTTGCCAATAATTAGTGCAGCGGTTTTATGAAATTAATTAGTATCACATATATTGGTTTCGGGGACGCTTATTATGATTCGGCAAAAAACGCAAAATGTTAATAGGGTGGATCGAAAAGGGCGGTCAATGTTTTTTATACCCTCCACCATGGTATCGTATATTATTTTGTCATTCCGTTGGTAACTCATCGAAATATTCATTCCGACCCTATAAAGTATATATATTCTTGATCAGGCTAAAATCTAGCTATCTAGTACAAATCTAGCCACGTCCGTCCGTCTGTTATAATCACGCTATCTTCTGAAGGAATTGAAATATGGTGCTGAAATTTTGCATAGGGTTGTCTTTAGACTGCAGGTAGGTCAACTTCGAAGATGGGATATATCGGTTCACGTTTATGCATAGCTCCAATATAAGGGAACCCTATAATAGTCGGTATTTTGGGGTTCTTGAGTACGTTTTTCAACCGAATTCGCTGAAATTTGCTACAATGGGTTCTTATTGGGTTCCAAATTTCTCCACAAAAAATTTTCGGACAGCCTCCATACAAGGGTACCCCTAATTTTCGGTATTTTGGGGTTCTTGAGCGCGTTTTTCAACCGAATTTTGGAATTTTGAGGTCGTATATTGTAACAAATCTCCCTACCAAAAATTATTAACATTATTAACATCCCCTTTCTATACCCTTCACCACAATGTGGTACAGGGTATTATGTCTTTGTGCATATTTTTGTAGCAGGCAAGAGGAACCGAGATAGAACCATAGTTCCTTTTGGGAATATGCATAGAATCACTTTCTGAGTCGATTTATGCATATCCGTCCGTTCGTCCGTCTGTTGGTGTTAAATTCTAAACAAAGTACAGGTCGCATTTATAATCCGATTTGGATGAAATTTGGCACAGCTCACTTTTTTGGGCCAAGGACGATCCTTATTGAAATTGGGAAAAATCGGTTCAGATTTAAATATAGCTCCCATATATATCTTAGTCCGAATGGTGCACCAAATTTCGATTTGCACGAAATTTGGCATGACGTACTGAATTGAATCTAGAGTGATGTCTGCCAAGTTTCGTGAAATTCGGTCCAGATTTAGATATAGCTGTCAAAAAGGTGTAAACGTCGAGAACGTTACATACCTGTATAAAATGTAATAAATGTAGTAAACGTCATTTATTTGAATATTATTACCATATACTGTTATTTTCAAGAATATATATAATTATAACCTTCACCGCACTGTGGTACAGGGTATTATGTCTTTGAGCATATGTTTGTAACAGGCAAAAGGAAACGAGATAGACACATGGTTGCTTTTGAGAATATGCATAGAACCACCTTCTAAGTCGATTTACGCATGTCTGTCTGTCCGTCCGTCCGTCCATGCATTTTTGTGAACAAAGTACAGGTCGCTTTTTGATCCTATATGGATGAAATTTAGCATATGTTACTTATTTGACACAAGGACGAAACCTATTGAAATTGGAAAAAATCGGTTCAGATTTAGATATAGCTCCCATATATATTTTCGTCCGATTTAATGTAAATGGTGCACCAAGTCCCTATATATCTCTCGAATTGCAAGAAATTTGGCACAGCGTAATGAATTAGGCCTAGAATGATGTGTGCTGAGTTTCATATCGTATGCAATTAAGTCTAGAATGATGGGTGTTAAGTTTCCTAAAAATCGGCCCAGAGCGTTCTGTTTTAAGTGCAGAATGATGTGTGCTGAGTTTGGTGAAAATCGGTTCAGATTTAAATATAGCTCCCATATCTATATTTTCATCCGATTTATGTAAATGGTGCACCAAAGTCTCTAAATATCTTTCGATTTGCACGAAATTTGGCACAGCGTAATGAATTAGGTCTAGAATGATGTGTGTTCAATTTCCTGAAATCGTGGAATCGGTTCAGATTTAGATATAGCTTCTATATCTGACCTAATGAAAAAAATAGTATAGGTTGCAGAATGACATGTTTATGGATCCAATTTCATTTTGCTAGTCCTTTAAAAATGCGACGTCTGTTAGGATTCATCTGTTGAATATACCCAAAGTGGTGAAGTAGTCGGCCCTGTCCGACATTACTACTTTCCTCACTGGTTTTAACATATATTTGACTATTCTTTACTAGAACTGATAAAAAATTCTAAACTTTTTGGAGAAGAAAATTTTGAAAATTGATATGGATTTGAGTAAAGCATACGTAATTTCCAAATGTATTAATATAAATAGATATTTTGTCAAAAACCTAATGGTTTTGGGTTGGTTTCCGACGTTTCTGACATATTTATTATACGTCGGAAATATATGTCATTTACGTCACTATTTCTGACGGACCATCTCTGCCTATATATCTCTCGATTTTCACGAAATTTGGCATAGCGTAATGAATTGAGCCTAGAGTGACGTCTGCCAAGTTTCGTGAAAATCGAGAGATATATAGGCCATAGATGGTCCGTCAGAAATAGTGACGTAAATGACATATATTTCCGACGTATAATAAATATGTCAGAAACGTCGGAAACCAACCCAAAACCATTAGGTTTTTGACAATTTAATGCAAATAATGTACCAAAGTTATAATATTGCATAGTGTACTAAATTTAGTCCAGAATGGTGTGTGCCAATTTTGAGATTTATATATAGCTCCCTTATATTATCTATTGATTTGAAGTTATTGTCGCACCAAGGAACCAATATATGGCTGATAGGAACAAAACGTACTGAAATTAGTATGACCTAACCTGTGATAAGTTTCGTTGAAATCGGTTCATATTTGGATATAGCTTCCATATATATTTTCGTCCGATTTTAAGTAAATGGTGCATTAAACTCCACACCCCCCCCCCCCCCCCCCCCCCCCCCCCCCCACCACCCAAATAAAATCATGTGTACGTCGGTGATGGCCTCATATCAACAAAATCGGTCCTCATTTTGGGATTTTACGATTTTAGGACAAATCTCCATTAAAAATTGCTGAAATTTGTATTTGGTATACATTATGGTTTACAACAATAATTATTGGTATAGGTGTACGTGTTCGTATGTTCCCTATATTTTCATTTCAAATAACTATCAGTATACCTATGGGAGAGGGTTTATAAAGTTCGGCCCGACCGAACTTAACGCCTTTTTCACTTGTTTTAAGTTAAAGTAATCAATTTTGTATATAAATTTACTAAAACTTAAATAAATGTTCTTTCTCTTTAAAAAAATTATTTAGCATTAAAATGTTCATATGTATTCCACATACATGATATTAATTACAGTAGAATTTCTCTCTTCTTTTTTGCCCCTTTTCACACATTTTTTGTCACACGGAAAAATAAACATTTATTTAAAGGTCGAAAACAAACAGACAAATCAGAAAAGAATACGTAAATTTTAATTGAAAAACTTTTCATAACGAAATAACATTTAATTTAACATATACCCTGAACTCAGTTTTATATATATAAATATATATATTTTTTACCAATAGTTGTGTCAGCCAGAAATGTAACCAAACTATTTTAATTAATGTCAAGAGCAGCATTACAGGTATACTTCTAACCAAGCTTTGGAACGTTGCATGGAGGTTGGTTATTTTAGTGGCAAAATTTATTCAATGAAAAAAGTGCACTTTTACGTATTGTTGGGTATACACGTTGGCTTGGCATGGACACAACAATAGCTGTCGCACTTTTGAGTCCATTGCATATTTGAGTCATTAATTGAATGTGCTATGTAAATGTCTCTATGCAATTTGGTACAGGTATGGTAGCTTTTTATGGTTTACGTGTTATTCTGTAAAATAATAAAACCATTAACTATACACTATGATTTCAATGGAGAGTGTATTTGAATTGGCCTCAGCAAATATATACATTTCAATGTAAATTAAAAAAAATATCAATAACAACTCTGGAATAAATCGACATTAATTTCTACTAAAGGGTGATTTCTTAAGAGATTCAACGGGTCAGAGTCAAAATTATTTACTCGGTTTTTATACCCTCCTCAACTCTGTGGTACATTGTATTGTGTCTTTGTACATATTTTTAAAACAGGCAAAAAGAAACGATATAAATACATGGGTCCTCTTGAGAATGTGCATAGACTTTCTGAGCCGATTTATGCATGCCTGCCTGTCCGTCCATGTGTTTTTTGAGAGCAAAGTACAGGTTGCATTTATGAACTGAATTTAATGAAATTTGCACATGCCATTTATTTGGCCCAAGGACGAACCCTATCGGGTCAGATTAGGATATCTCCCATGAATAGTTTCGTTCGATTTTAGGTAAATGGAGCACCATACTGCCAATGTTTCTGCAATGGAGACAACATTTTGCAAAGCGTATTGAAATTACAGCACATTGACATCCGTGAAGTTTTGGTGAAATCGGTGCAAATTTAGATTCAGATTTATGCGAAGTTTTGTTGAAGTCGGTTCAGATTTAAATACAGCTCCTATATATATATATATACGTCCGATTTACAGTAAATAGTGCACGAAAAAGTCAAAATTAGGCCTATTGACACAACATTCTGCACAACGTATAAAAGTTAGCATAACGTACTTTGTGGAAATTTCCGCTGAAATCAGTTCAGATTTGGATATAGCTAAACTAAGCACCATCGAACCAAAATATTTCCGATTCGCACAAAAAATTGCGCGACGTACTGAAGTTCGTCCAATTTCATATCAATGTTAGGACACATCTGTCGTATATACACAATAGTCGGCCCCGTCCGACTTTACTACTCTTATGTTCTCTACATCTAGAAAACGCAACTACGTTTTTCTATACTTAATTTTGTACATTGTGCAAAATTTGATGTTAATCTGACAAACATGAGGTGTTTGATGCACAATTTACTTAAAATAGTACGAAAATATATATGGAAGCTATATCCAAATATGAACCGATTTCATCGAAACTTGTCACAGGTTAGCTTATACTCATTTCAGAACGTTTTGGTCCTATCAGCCACATATTGGTTCCTTAGTGCGTCAATTACTTAAAACCAATCTATAATATAATGGAGCTATATCTAAATCATAACCGATTTTCAGGACACTTGGCACACATCATTCTGGATTAAATTCCGTAGGCTATGCAGCATAAGAACTTTGGTACATTATTTACATTAAATCGGACGAAAATATGTATATCTAGATATGAACCGATTTTCACGAAACTCAGCACACATCATTCCAGCATCAATTCAGTACGGTATGCCAAATTTCGTGCAAATCGAAAAATATATAGGTTCTTTGGTGCACCATTTAGATTAAATCGGACGAAAATAAATCTGAACCGATTTTCGGGAAACTTATCACACATGATTCTAGACCTAATTCATTACGCTATGCCAAATTTCGGGCAAATCGAAAGATATATAGGGTCTTTTGTACACCTTTTACATAAAATCGGACGAAAATATATATGGGAACACAATCTAAATCTGAACCGATTTTCACGAAACTTAACACACATCATTCTATACTCAATTCAGTATACTGTGCCAAATTTATATATGAACTTTGGTCCACCATTTACCTTATATCGGAAAATATAAGGGAGCTCTATCTAAATATGACCCGATTTTCAGGAAACTTAGCACACATCATTTTAGGCTCAATTATGTGACATGCCATATGACATATACTCAATTCTATACTCAATTTAGTATGCTGTGGCAAATTTCGTGCAAATCAAAGGTTATATAGGAACTTTGGTCCACCATATATATGCACCATTTACATGAAATCTGACCCGATTTTCAGGAAACTTAGCACACATCATTCTAGGCTAAATTCAGTACGTTGTATCAAATTGGGCCAAATGAATAAGCTGTGCCAAATTTCATTCAATTCGATTAATAAATGCGACCTGTACTTTGTTTACAATTTAACATGGACAGACGGACGGACATGCGTAAATCGACTTAGAAAGTGATTCTATGCATATTCTCAAAATGAACCGTGGGTCTATCTCGATTCCTTTTGCCTGTTACAAATATATGCACAAAGACATAATACCCTGTACCACAGTGTGGTGAAGGGTGTACAAATTGACAATATGGTCCATATAAAAAATGATATTGTACACACCAAGACCAAATGTTAAAGAAAACATTTGGTAAGATTGGTTGGTCGGTTATTATATTACTATAGGTAACAATAAGGATTTGAGAATATCGTCTTGTCTCCATCCAAAACGACTCACCTTTATTATGAATACCGTGTAGGCATAGTCTTTATTAATTCCAAAATTTGAAAATGAATTGCGAGAACCAAATGGGTCCTTAATTTTCAACCAAAGAGTATAAAATCATATTTCATAAATTGTTCATACGATTGGTAATGTCTGCACTAATATTTTCACACACAAACTATGAAAGTTCATAAAAAAGAACTTCATTATTTTACACGCTACTAACACACACACAAAAATAACTCGTACACGAAAAAACACGATATACCTAACCACCAGACACTAAAAATGTCCTTGTAACAATTTAAAACGCAGTAACTACACATCATAGAAATGAAAGTTGTTTTTACTCGTTTTTTTTTTCTTGTTTTTTTATGATCAAGTAAATGAATGGTAACTTATGCTGTTGTATTTTTTTTGTGTTTTTTTAGCCATCTGTGTGATGCCAAATTCATCATCGTCACAATCATCATCTACATCATTATAATCTAAGTGTAATTCAAAAAGGGGTAAAGTTTCCCTAAAGCGCTTCTACACAAACAGACTACTGCCATAAATGAGAGTGTGTGTATGTACATAGCAACTCAATTTTCTGACATCTGCAGTTCGTAAGCTATCATTATGCAGAACAAAGTCACAAAACCGTAATCCATGAAATATGAACAGAAATATACACGAACAAATTGTGAACAAAATAAAACAAAAAAAATGTCTTCGTCCCTGTTGTTTGCCGTGTCTGAATGTCTTCACAAGGACACATAGTTGGATGAGTGATATCTCCTGTATCCGATCATCATCATCATCAGCACTGTGTTCAATGTACACACTTAATGACAACGCCGACGACGTTGATAATAGTGCAACGGTTCTTTTACATTGGTTTTTTGTGGTATTTTTTAATAACTGAATATTTGGAAAATCATACATGTGAATGGATAAATGTGAATGTGAGTAAGTGAATGAGTTTTTATAGTACACGCCACAAAAAAGCATCACATTTGTACAACGATTTGTAAGCAAGCAAAAAATTCATGTTCGATTGAAAGCCACGTTGTCGTAATTTGGAGGCTGTACACAAAAGTGGACTGGCCATGAAATATATATGTAAAATGACATCCAACTGATTTGGAATATGTGGATCAGTTCTTCAACTAAATAAAACCAGTAAGGAACGTTCAAAAGTCGTACGGAGCCACCTATATGATACCCTTCACCACTTTGGGTACATACCAGAGATGCTCATATGTACAATATCTTTCAGATAGGATAGTCATATCATGTTTGAATAACCATTGAAATGGAATCTAACGAAATTAACTGCGTGAAGTTGTAGATATTTGAACACAATTAAAACAACCTATACTGATACAATCTGAATTCTTTGAAAAAATTAATGTCAAGTATCAGCAAAAAAAAAAAAGAAATATATATATATATATATATTTGGTACGTTGTGCACTAGTCCGTCCTAAGAGGACAATCTTTAGTTATTTGGTACATCATTTTGATGAAATCGAATGAAAATATATATGGAAGCTATTTAAACTTGATACGTCTTCAATCCAATACGCTATGCAATATTTCATGTAAAGACATAGGCTCCTCCATTTGCACAATTGGCATAAAATCGGACTAAAGTACATATGTGAGCTACATTTAAATCTAAACCGATTTGAAACTTAACCAAATCATTCTAGACTAAATTTAATACACGCTGCAAAATTTCGTGAATATAGGACAAACATAGACTCCTCGGTACGCCAGTTACATAAAATCGGACGAAACTATATGTGGGAGCTATATCTAAATTTGAACCGGTTCCAACAAAACATCGAATACTTCAATTTGGACCTAATTCAGTACTCTGTGCAAAATTTCATTTCAATCGGACCAAAATTGGGAGTTTGGTGCATGATTTAGCTAAAATTGGATGAAACCATATATAAGCTATATATAAATCTGAACCGATTTCAACCAAACTTGGCACATATCAATCTGGACCTTATTCAGCACTCTCTGCAAAATTTTGTCTCAATCGGACCAATATTGGCGTTTGGTGCAGCATTTACATAAAATCGGACAAAACTATATATGGGAGCTATATCCAAATCTGATCCGATTTCAACAAAACTTTGTATACATCAATCTGGACATAAGTCAGTACTCTGTGCAAAATTTTGTCTCAATCGGACCAATATTGGGAGTTTGGTCCACCATTTAACTAAAATCGAACGAAACAATATATGGGAGCTATATCTAAATCTGAACCGATTTTCTCCAATTTCAATAGGGTTCGTCCTTGGGCCAAATAAGTGACATGTACC